>NC_065532.1:47889869-48203288 GCF_020184175.1 Aphis gossypii | reverse complement strand
CAAACGTGTGCTCGCGTGTCGTAGTTGATATCGCTGCCGCGGCCGTATCGGACGCTGGCTGGTAAGAATGACAAATACAAAAAAAAATATTTGTTCAACGGGTATTCGTGACTGGGATGATATTATATTTTTTTTCACAATTATCACGGTACTGTTTTATGTGTATCCGTCCTAAAATCATCTTCACATCATCCTATCTATTTATCCCTTTCCTCTTTCGCCCTCAATCTCTCTCCCAGACAAATATTTTTCCGCTTCAAACGCTTTTTTTTTCATCGAGGTAGATCCGGTAAGTACGTCTACCAGGGCAACATGCGACTAGAGTTGCGATTTTGTAGCTTACCTCGTACTATCATAATCTAATATCGTATAACATTATGTGCAAAAATATATTTTGTTTTTACATTTTAATATTTCTATGCGGACGAAATATAACAAGTTTTCGCGATTCATGGGGGATTCATGCTCAGGGCGGCACATTATTATAATAGTAATCGTATACATCAATATATTATATTATACAATATAGATTATCATAATAGTTTCATATCGATATTTATTATTTCATAAAACATATCTTCTAAACATTAAAACGTTTGTCCTTCTTAGATACAAATATAAATATTACAAATTTCAGGGGATAAATGCAAGTATAATTGCTGGTTATATGGTCGTCTGGAAAATTAAAATCAAACCATTTCCACGATCATGCCTCGTAGAATAGGTTTTGGATTTTTGCAATATATATATATATTTTTTTATGACAGAAAAATAAATTTTAACAATTTAATACTTATAATTATTTAACCTTTGTTATAACTTTTGAAAACACAGTTTTTAAAATGGAATCAACCGTGAGCACTACATAAATTGTTTATTTGTAAAAAAAAAAAATGATTAAAATGAGATTATTTGACCAAGACTGAAAGATTTAAGTGTTTGTTCTACAACAAAATTCTTATTGTACTACTATAATATATAGAGACAAAAATATGAGAATGTGCATATAATTTCTATACCTATGTATATTGTATATAAGTAATGATTTACACATTTTAAATTCTTAAATGTATGCACATATCAAAATTCAAATAATAATAAATGCCAGTCTCCATTGTGGCATTATTAGTTATTAAAATTATTTTTATAAATATTAGATTTTTATTTTACCATTAGTAACCAAAATAATATTATACTAATATGTATAAAATGTTTGTTATTGACAATATAAAGATTTACCAAGCACATATTGTTTTGTCATTTGTTCAAAATCTGATTTTTTAAATTTTAAAATATATTTATTGACCAAAATTTAAATTATTTAGATTCACTGTTTCTTAAAAAGTATTCTATGGTGATATAAAATTCTATTTTAAAGTAAAAACCATACTTTTTTTATAATATATTTCCAAACCAACAGATATGTTTTTAACATTTTAATATTATATATTATATATACCTAGTAATATGGTATCTAAATTTAAGTTCAAACGATTAGGTATGGTTTCTGCATTACTAATATAATATGCGTTTAAATTATTAATAGCCTGTGATAATATAGTTAAAGATAATATGAAGACTTACAATAAAGTGCGATGTAATAAAGTAGTACAGCGCTGGTTAAATCTGTATTTACCATATAGTTCATGATATTTTTTTCGATTTCTTGAGCTGTTTTATAAACATCATAAAAAATATATCAAAGAAAAATGTACGTCTCCTTGTATTTAATATGCATATACATTTAAACGAGACATGTATGTAAAACAATAAGATGGTGTATTTGTACTTTATTGATGTATCAGAAAAATGTATAGAAAGAGGTGAATTTAGTCGAACAATATAAAAAAAATATTTTTAGTATTACTCATATATGATACAGCTGATGTAGGTACTTACATTTACCCATAAAAACAATTTGCAAGTGCAATGAAATAGTTACAAAATTGCGCAACTTCTGCGTTAAGGTATATTTTTACACGTGTAAATTATATTGTATACTATTATACTATTATACTTACTTTATAATATTATACATTCTTATTATTTTGTTATTATTGAATAACATTTTAGATTGTGATTGGAGTGATGAAAATGTATTTATAATTTATACAAAATAATTTTCTGGAAAAACATATTACAATAATACATTGTAGTTATGGACTATGCTTTTTTGGGACGCAATATTTTATAAGAGCAAATATTATTTCGTTATAAATCATGTTGACAATCAGCTGAGCTTGAATATTAGAATTATACTTTTAACTTAAATACATATTATTATTATAAGTCATTAAATAATATTTTACCGTTGTCAGCGTTGGTAAATACCAGCTCATATTTTTGGTTTACGAGCGTAAATATATTGTTTCTTTGTACAGAATCCATATTAAATTGTATTATATGGCGTAAGTTAAAAATATGTGACAGCTGGATGGTTATACTTTGATCTGAGAAATCATCTAGTATAAATATTATAAAAAAATATATAAAATAGGAAATAAATTACCAGCCAGAATAAGTTATGCTTGAAAGATAAAAAGGCGCACTAAATAATATAGTAATGTAGTAATAATAAACGTTTTTGATATCGAAACATCGTTTAAATATTTGGTATTTTTCAAAATGTCATTTTACGACATTCTTTTCTTTGGACATATTATTTAAATTCAAGATATCTAAACCAGTGTGAACGCTGTATTATTACATGTGCAAAATATTCACCAGCTTTAGATTCCTTAGTCAGGGCTACAAAATGTATTGTTGTATAATTTCTCAATGTCTAAAAATACGTTTTATTCGAAACTAAAATTAACATTGTTTTCCATCAGTGATATGCTTATTTTAAACTGTTGGAATTCTACATTTCCATGAAATGCGAATATTATAGCTTTTGTACATTTTAAATACAAAATACCTATCCTAGTCAACGCCCAATGGGTATTAAATCGAGTAGATTAAATTATAACTTCTTCGAATATGTTAATAATATAATTGTATGAATTATTATTGTTATTATTTTGATTGCAGGACTTGAAACACGAACTCTCGCGTTGTGTCCGCTGAACCGTGCAACGTGGGAATTGGCGGTTTTGGCGGCGGCGATGCTCTACACTTTCTGTAGTCCTGGTACCGAGTTCCCCCGAATTTCGTTAGTTTTGTGTCGTTGACGTCGTTGACGGCCAATGACGGGCACGTTGTAATCATTATAATTGTTGCTGCAGTCGTCGTCGTCGTCGTCGTCGTTGTTGTTGTTGTTGTTGCGTAGTCCGCTTGGACAGTAAGAAACACACTTGATCACGAATGTCAGATGGAATGGGTCGGCAAATATTAATAATAGTAATAACAACGGTATTAATTGATTTCGGCGAATAAATTTTTGCCCGGCGCGTCTGGCTAATCAGGGGACCATGAGCTCGACGGCAGTCATCGGCGGACGCACGCCACACGCAACCGAATAGCCCGTGCGCCAACAACAGGATACCAGCCGGGCGCCTCCGATTCACGATGCGCGATGCAGGTGAGTAAAAAAAAAATTGATCTCATGACAATAGTATTATTATTATGACGATGTGTGTATTTACATAGCTCGTATGCATATTATTATTTATTATAATTTTATTGCGTCCCCATAGCCATATAATGTAGGTTTACCAAGTATATTATGCAGTGTGGAGTTACAAAATATAATGAATATAATATTCTTTCATAGTCATTATATAATATGTAGGTACAATAGGTACATAGATAGAAGTATAAAGGCACCAGCATCCTGCATATAATATATTAGTATATCTCATATTATGTATAAACATCACTATTCATAATTTATAATACATTTTGTCCAGTCTTGTATTTAGAAATTTTTAGAGTGGATGGGGTGGAGATTGAAGGTACCCCCAAAAAGATTTAGAAAATGTATACCATGTAGGTTCATACTCGTATGTTTTATGATGTTACCAAACTATATTCGTTTTAAAAAAAAATTATATTATATCTTATATAATATAATAATAATTTATAATTTTAAAGTCATATATACGTATGTATAGGTGAATATATTACTATTACGACGGTGTATGTATATCAGCTAAAAGATGATCGAACACATTTATCATTTTTTTTTCGGAGGGTAAGATCAACTTTCTAACCACCCACTGAATATAATTGTATATATTTTTTTATATATTATTCGTTATTGTATAGTGAATAATTTCACATAATTTGATGTTTAGTTTTAAGTTTAGCTGCCTTCGTATATTTTTTACATTTATTTGATTTTCTGCATGTTTTTAATTTTTTATATACATTATACATTATTTATATAAGTTCTACATTCCTTTAACAATTTGGTCATAGTTGCTACTCTCCATGACTCCATTCTCTCCACACCCTCCAACAATACACAAATTAGTAAGGTTCGAACATCGTGCATCATACATACGTTACACCATTAATTATATACATTATTAGTAAGTAATACGTATTATACACGTTTAAATGCTGTGGTTTTGTCAAGTAGAATTTTATTGTTTACGTTTAGATGACTAAATAGTCAGCAAGTGTATGTCCGAGTCAACGATATAATCAGTCGGAGACGTCTGGATGTTTTTAGATAAAACTTTAGGTCACGTAGCGCAGTTGTCTTATTTAGTGAATAAGTACACAGTCTAAAATTTAATGAGTGTAAATATATAATGTTCAAAAGAGTTTAAACGTACCTATAGCCTTTAATTGCTTTAATTCTAGTACGTTTATTTTATAGTACAGTTTCTTTTGTTGATAAGTATTTATTATAATAAGAGTTTAATTTGATGGTACCTACGTAAAATTATCAATTAATTAGAATTAAGAAAACAATATAAAAATTAAATTAGATAAATTAAATTACTTTCGTTAATAACAGTTTTATTGGAAATGAAAAAAAAATAATAATTTGTGATACTGATTTATTCAAATATCAGTGAAGACATTTATTGAATTATTACTTTTTTTTTACAAAACAAACCTCGTCTCATATGAAACAGTTTTTTCAAAATTTATACTCAAGCAGACTATGAAAATCAAGCTCGAATGACCTATAATGATTCTAAGCTAAAAAGGGTACCCATTTATTCAAACGGACTAAAAACTGAGCTTTAATAACTTATGGTAAGTTAAGTATAAAAAACAAGGCACGGGTGACGCCTGATATATTATGACGATCATAAAAAAAGACTTTGTATAATATCATAAATAAAAATATTATACAATATTAATAAAATACGATTTCTATATAATAATCACTATTGGCTATAATATTGACAACCTAATTCTGTTGGGATAAGTTGAAGGAGGGGGAGTGGTGAGGAGAAATCACATTAAAGCTGTTTAAAATAGTTTTTTTTTAAATATATCGATGATGATATAATGCTTTGATCGTAATTGAAATAAAATATATAAGTTAAATTTCGATGATGGGTCCTAATCAAAGAATTAAATTATATTAAATTGGATAAATGGGTTTAAAGCTATTTTATAATTTTATATTGTTTTTCCTTTTGACGATTGTAGATAATACGATATAGTTATATTTTTAATCAATATTACTGAATAATAATATCACGATTTTTTTATATAGGTATTACAAATTAAAATATGATCTACTACTATTATCATGGTTTTTATGGAATATGAACCATTTATTTTTATACATCATTAAATAACACATTAAATTTTAATATAAAGTACAAGAAGTAAAACTTCTAAATATTAATTCCTATCCTCTGTAGGTGAGTGATAAAATCTTTCCATATACCTATTTACAGTTTTTAATGCTCGTCTTTTTAAATATAAAATTTTTTAAAAAAAATGGAAAAGATTTTTGGCCACCCCAAATATATTCAAAGATGGACAAGTTAATACGAAAACAACTTGAGTTGGTTAAGTTTAGTCAATGTTAGAAACGTAGTTATGCTATATAATGTACAGCTTAACATTATATATAGCTCCTTTTTTTATTCTTACAGTGATACATATATTAACACAAATAAAATAACACGACACAAAAATATAAGAAATATTAAATTACATTTATTTTACCATAGTTTATAGTATTATACTGTATATATAATTGTATAGGTAATAAGTCTATTCATAATATATCATACTTATATGGGTTAAAAACTCAAATTCATAGCTCTTTTAAAATTTAAAAACAACATCATATAAAGTTTACTTTTTTTTGTTTAAAATAGGAAACACACATTTTGTTTTTAATTTTAACCTATGTTTACTACCTAATTATTTTTACTGTTTGTTAAAAAATTGTAAATATGATGAATTATTTATGTTTTATTTTTATACTATATTATACCACCATTATATTTATAGTGATTATCATTTTATTTCGTTCTATTTCCATTACAAATTATCTTACTATTGTAGTTTTTAATTGTTGCGTCTACAATATGATCAATAATCTATATTTGGTAAAAAAAAAAATGCCTAAAATTGACTACCTATAATAAAGAATTAATATTATTTCCTAGTGATTTTTGATAATATCTGATAAATGTAATGATACTTGTGTTTCTAAAAATAACTATATTGAATAGGTAGTTATTATTAAGGATCAATGTTTGATGCTTTATACTTTATAGAATATTAGTTGATAACTGATAAAAATGGGAGATGATATTGTTTCATACAAATAAAAGATATATAATATAATACTATAATTTCAAATTTTAAGCTCAAAGGCATTTTAAGTTGTATATTTTATTATTTTTATTATTATCATGTTTATCATTGGCCATACATTTAATTTTACTATTACATTTTAAACATAATTGTGGTTTAGTGATACTACTATAGTACTATGTAAATCCACTGATTTTATTTCATATTTTTTAATATTTACTTAACGAATATTATAAGAAATGAATTACAGGAGCTTATATGAGTTTAAATTATTTCTTATTAAAACCTAACCTAACCTAATAATAGTATACAAATTATACTATTTATACTTATTTAATTATACTAATTATAATATAGAAGCGTTTATAAATTATAACATTTATTTAATAATATTGTCTATGATAATTTAGATTATTTACATAACTCTAAGGCGATGTTTATAATTTATTATTAATATAAGTTATAAAAATTGACAATATTGATAATAATAATAATACTTTTTTATCCTATTATTAACACAATTAACAATTAAAGTTATCAATAATACTTTATTATACATTATTGTGTTTTATTTTTTTTATATATATATAAGTTTATTTTACCAGTTTCATTAAAAATATACATTATTAAATTAAAAAATTGATGAGACTGTTATACCTAAAATTCTTATAAAAAAGTTAACTTAGCCATGCCGATGATGTGCATTCAATGAAAGTCCTCATCACTCACCCATAATAAACCGAACGCCCACAGTACTTCCATTCCACTTACACGGTGTAATAAAAAAATTGAAGTAAAAAAAAATGTTCTGCTAAAGTTGTTGGATATGAGTTATGACAAATTTGTGCAATTTATTTAATCACTTATTAATGGTTTATTTAATGCTATAAAAAAAGATCAAGGGATTATTATTATATACTTTTTCTTGCAGGACCTTTATTAAAAAAAATATATAATATCGCAAGTCAATGAAAACATGTATAAATTAACTAAGTTCAAAAATAATAACCGATAAGCCATATAAAAAAAGAATAAGTCAAATAATATTTTAAATGAATAAGTCATATAATTTGGAAAATAATTTGACTTTTACGATTTAAAATAAATTCACGTTCAAAGGACCATTCAAAGATATGATTAAAATAATAGTAAACACTAGATTTTAACTTTGAAATATTTTAATACTTTAAATGATTTTTTTTTAATTTACGAAAGTAGTGTTTTTGACTTAATCTTTTTTATCCACCTACTGATCAATTATTTGTTTCAGTACGAAATTAATGATATTATACTGTTCCATAAAATTTCTTATTACTCATGCATACTATCTTAATTGTTATTAAAATAGTTATACTTATAATATTTTATCAAAAGTATACGTCTATATCCTCGCATTTCATTAAATACTAATGGTTATTAACTTAATGTAATATTTTAAAGAATACATTTCGTGTAATTATTTTTTTATATTTATACTATGATTTATTTGAATTTACATTGTATTCAAAGTTTTTTATGATTAAAAAAAATACTATAAGCTTTGAACGTTATATAGGTATACAATTATAATTATTATACGAACAACTTAACCAGCGATTATTTCATTGTGGTTATATACAGATATATTAGTAATGAGACCTAGCTGGGAATAGGGATAACTGTATTCCCCAAAGTGGAAAATTCAAACGATTGAAGAAAATATTTTTAATCTTTCATAATAATAAAATGATGCTTAAATAACTGTTAAAAATTTTTACTTTTAAATTAAGTATTTCTACCTATAGTAATTTAAATGAAAAAGCTTTTTGATACTTTTTATTTTATCATGGTTCATAACAAATTGCATGGTAATAGAATACTTCGCGAGCTAATTAATATATCAATATTATTTTGACTATAATTATAGTTATAGACATGATAAAGACGTCATATTATAATGAGTATTATAATTCACAGAAAAGTTTGTTAATTAATTAACTCTTACACTTTTTTTTACATTTTTGGTATTTTATTATTATAAAAGTTCGATATTAAAAAAATATAACTTTAAAACTAACCCTTATAACAATCATTCATATCATATTATTATTATTCAAAAAACAAATGATCGTCAGCCAATAGTCAAATTGGTAAGGCTTATTTGCAAAAAATAAAATCCATGTCGTTATAAGTTTTCTAACACAACTGTACCTATTTATTTTAAATTTTAAACAATTTGTATATCAAGAATTTTTAAGTTTTTAACATATTATTAACTTTAAATTATGGTTATTATCAGTTAATAATTTGGATAAATAAGATGAGAAAGTGAATACCACTACAGCGAAGTGATTTTGAACTATTGCTGGAAATTTACTTATGACACTGAAACCTTATATAATAATATTATTATATAATCACAATGTAGAGCTATTCTTATTGAGTTAATTTTCTTTTATGTTTCTCTGTTGTAAGTTCTTGTAAATAGAAATCAATTTGACAATGTGTAATATGTATAATCATATTAGCTAGGCCATAATTATGCAGAATCAAAAACAAGTTTGCTTTATTGTATATTATGAACATACAATTAACTTAAACATATTTCAATTTTAATTATGTATAAAGAAAAATGTTTCATGAACGAAGAAAAATATTTTTGTTGCATAAAATCATAGTTTATGGCAATATATAATAATATGACATCAATTCTAATATTATATGTTAGGTAGAAATATATTAGTTTCATAATTATTATGTTATTATCTTTGAATTTTTGACATTTACAAACGAATGTATTACTCGTATATTTATTAGTTGTAATTAGTTTGAATACAAATATATAATATTCATCAAATTATATTAAATCTTTATGTTATATAAAATGATATACCTGCCACAATACTCTTATAAAGTACCGTCCAGTGGGCCATCACAAAATAATGCATTAATTGAATATAAAATGAGTATATTTATAGAGTGTAAGTTTTAATACAATTTTATATTTATTCACGTATTGCATAAGAAAAGTTATGTACCTATTATAATTACATTCTATTATTCGTATTTCAAAATATTTCAACCTATTTTCGTTGCACTAATTCTATAGAAATTTAATCATTATTGGTACTATATTAAAAGTAACTGCTCTAAATCCACTTCATAAAAGACGTATTAAAACTGAGTATAAAATTACAATATTACAACGTCGATAGTGAAAATTCATTGTATGAATAGTTTAAATTATCTAGAATAATATTTAAATAAAGAACATTTAGATTTACCTATTTATTAATATTATTATTAAGAAGACATTTTACTGACATTTATGATTTCAATACAAAAAACAATTTTGATTAGTATTTGTTTCACGTCTCAAGTTTGATTTTTGCGTAAAAAATCACGTCTCATGCACAGTATCAGATTTAAATCTGAGATTTTTATCCATAATAATAATTTTTACGTCATTTTTTCTTATCTTGACCATAATTTAGTTTTAACTGAAATTTATGAGAATCAACGTATAACTACTCGTATATATTACACTATTTTTATTTTATTTTAAAATACGAATTACTAAATAATACTTAGTGATTTTTTCTGTAAACATTATAAAAATAAATTATTTTTTCAAAAAATAATTAAACGTTATTAATTTTTGATAATTATAATGCATTATTATACTCATATGCAGAAAGGAATTTGAAAACCACTGCACGGCAAAAAAATCCCTCTTACGCAATAGTCCAAAAAGTACCTTATTGTAATTATTACACCAAAAAACCGAAAAAAAAAATTATACACATAATACAGGTACTCACGAATCGTCGTCGTCGGACAGTGAAGTCGCGATTATTGGAACAATAATTCCCGTAAATAAGAATATTATTTAAACCGAAATCAAAATTGGCATAAAAAAATTAATAATAGTTGTAACAATTAATATTATAATATGATTATTTTTATTATTTATATAATTATTGGATAACGACGCGAGACGAAACGTATAGTAACGACTATCGGTGGTGGCGACCGGCCAAAGAATACGCGTCGTAAACAATTTTTACTTTTTCCTACCAAATATATCGGTACGGTTGTTGACGGCAAAGTGAAGATCACGCTCGCATTACGTCGTCGTCTGTCAGTCTTATAAACGTTTCGACTTTTGGGGGACTGTTGTGTAGTCGCGGCAGTGGCGCTTGGCTTGGCGTACCGCGCGGACTGAGTGGTAACAAAACGGAGCGCTAATATCCGCTAGTGACTAGTGGCGGAGAACGCACCGCGACGGTCGTGTGAACATCCATCGACGGAATAGACGATAAAATGATAAACACGCACCCCGATGAAAACAATTTCGTACGGTTTATATATTGTTGTATTTAAACTCGTTGTATTTGCTGTTAATTGGGGGGTAGGGGTGGGAAGGAGAAATTAAATATTGAACAATAATATTATGACTGCATCGTCCGTAGAGCGCGATCCCGTGATATACGATTGGTTCGGTCGAGTTAGAAATGCTATGTACACTTTTCTCTAACGCTATTTGGCGAAGACACGCAATTGAAAATATCATATTATACGTAATAACTCATAATAACATGTACTGTGTATAATAATCGTATATTATAAATAGGTACTGTAATATAATATGTGATACCAAAAATGTCAATTTTTAAACGCATTCATTTTTATAGTATAATAATATTCTCCAAGCTAAGTGTCATAACTTGGTGACTACTTAAACAAATCATTTATTTTTCCTTTTTTGATCCATACAATATTGTATTATTTTAATAATTGTAATACATTCTATATACCGTACTGTTACTTAACTGTACGTCTATTTATTATTATATAGTATATAATTTACCTTTATTTTTTTTTTAGAGCGTGCCATGAAAAATATTATATTATTCTATTGCTATAATATTGAATGTTATATTCAATATATATTAAAAGAAAATTTTTAAATATGCTAATAATATATTAATGTAAAAATCTTCGCGTGCCCACAAAATCTTTTCGCTTGCCACCTCGGGCACACATGCCATAGGTTTGCCATCCCTGTTATATACAAACTATTTTGAAGATATTGTTCGGATGGTATATCCTGGAGTTTCACAACTAGGACAACATGACAATTATGTTCAACAGACTTGCAAATAATTAACAAAAAAAACCCCGCTTAACTGATTTATGAGAGTAGTGATGACTATTATATTATATTGCATTAGTAGGATATTTTTTTTAATGTTGTGTAGCAATACAAATGCAAATTTTATTAAAATAAAAAACACTTGTGTATTTTTTTTTAGGCGACCTACTTCACATTTTTCACACATTTAAGTTTCTGCATGCGTATATTATAGCATGATACACATAATTATCAATTTATTGATATTCATCTTTATTATGATGTATTTAATTTATAATTTTAAAGTTTTGGATTTAATTACTTTACTAATTACGGCTGGTAATACTTATTAAGTTAACTAATAATATCTACAATATAATTTACTAATCATATTAAGACGAAACAATTATTTGTCAATCAATTAAATTGATGAAAAGTGTAGAAAATACTTTTATCATTCTTATAAGTATAGATTCCAACTATTATTAGTCAATACAGTTACGAAACACGGATAATTCATCACGATAAAAAAAAAATTAACAAAAACAATAGTTTGAATAATAAATAATAAAACTTATGTTTTCAATAAGATTATACTCCAGCATTGCACAAAATCAATTAGCTAGTTGGAATAATCATCAAAAGTCTAAATAATATGTATTTGAAACATATTCATCACATGTATCATCGTAAAGTTATTGAGTTGTTGATCCAAATGTAACCATTTTACTTTTTTTTATAGTTATTTAAAAGCAATGGCTTTATTATTATTTTTTTTTTCAAAACTCCTAACAGAAATAAACATAATAAAAAATCTATTTTGTGATGTGTAGCAAAGTAGATTGAATATTTTTACGCCATAATGTACCTATATTGCCTATACAATACGCCGTTCAATTTTTCATTTAATGATATATTTTCTAAAGGCATTAGAAATTACTATAAACGTGGTATATTTACACGTGTGACGTATGTTATCAATTCTACTTAAATTAGAAAAATATTATTGTATTTCATTGAGTTCTAATATTTAAATTCAATTTGGATTTTTAATTTTATATTTGAAGGGAAAATATTTTTCTTTTAGAATTTATTGAAGTAAAATACTGAACTAATATAGTTAGTTATTATCAATTGATAATAAACATTTAAAATGTTTTTAAGTAGCCCTTTCTTTCAATCTCCCAAGTTTTTAATTTACTTAAATATTCAAGGATTATCGTTTGACCGTCAAAAAATACTTTAAGATAATATAATTGTCTTACTAATATTTGTTTGCTGTCAGTTTTAAATTGAATTATGCATTACAATTGTATTGTCTGAGCCTAAGTTAAAAAAAACAACGTAAATAATATACGAAGTTTTCAGAAAAATACACATAGTATATGTTTTGTGAAAACCAGAAAACCAATAACTCTCAATAGACCGTCATTGCACTCTACATAAGAAACAATACACGAATTATACGAGTATACATACAAGTATTATTTATTTATATCTTTAAAAAAAATTGTAAACTAAAAAAAATATAATGTAGGTCGAAAGATCATTAAAATAGAATCACTAATTAAGTTGGCATTATCACATTATTTAATAATGATTCTAAATACCACGTATGTTGATATTTTTCATTACAACATGAAACGAAAAAAAAATTCATTGTAATCTGACTATTTTATCATATTACGATCAATCTATAAAGATGAATTAGATTAAAATAATAACCTATATTATAATTATAAGTAAGTAATTTTAAATAAATAACATAATGTATATTTTTTTTTTTAACAAATAATACTTTACAAATTAATTAAATTTATTCAGAACTTTATATATAAATATAAGTAGATAATATCTTTACTTAAAAGTAATAACTAAAAACTACAGGGCACAGTGGTTGATGTTTTTGATCTTATTAAAAAATAATAATACAATTTGTTATAAAATTCATATAATTTTTTATAAAACAATCACAGATACCAACTGCACTTTTCTTTGTGACATACGTTATTTAATATTTACTAGAATAGGTATTATGTATTATTATGTTACCTATCACTATATAATTACTATTATTTGAATTGTTTTCCTCTGTCAATTAAATTCTTATACTATTGATGATTCGACATATAATAAAATAATCATGCCACTCTAAAATATTAACAGAATAACTAGCATACTTGGGATTTTTTCAAATAATTGTACATACCTATTATACGAGTATAAAGCTCACATATATCTATAGGCGAGTCATAGAGACATGTGAATATACCTATGTATTATGATGACTGTTTATAGAAATTTTTTGATTGAGCTGACATATTATATTTCAAATTCAAAAACTTGAAAGGTATATTAGACAATATACCTCTTAATTAAATAATGAAAACTTAACTCATTCTCTGAGTAAAGCGACGGTATAGTAATGAGCATTAAAAATTAATTTTACTATGATGTGCATATTTTATTTGTTTGAAAAAACTGTTATTTAGAACAGTAAAAAAACCTCAAGTATCGTGCAACACATAATTTAATTATTAAGAATATACGTTGATATTATCATCTGTAAACAAAGATAATTACAGATGCGAGAAGTCGATGTTTAGATATATGAATAAAGTAATCATAAACATACAATAAATTAATAAAACATTATCATTATATAAAAAAAGTAACATAATATAGTATTATAATAATATATTTAATATGCACAGCTGTTTAATATTTTATAGTAAACGTACGCAAATCGTGTAATTTTATGTCACTCCAGAGAACCACAAAACGAATGCGATCACTTTTTGTTCTGTGATGTTTTGGTATCATTGACGATATTGAAATATGCTTATTCGCGTGTATATGAAATGAAAATGACAACGGATATACGAATAATTTAGTCGAGTGGAAAAACAGATACGAAATAATAAACAAAATTATTTAACATAGGTATCATTGATTTTTGGATACACCGTATATACATATAAGTACATATACCTTTGATTTTTTCTGTGACGTTTTGTCAAGGGTATCGTATAGTTATAGGTACCCACTGTTGCAGGTTTAGTTTTGAATAGAATTAACAGATTTTATATTTTTTGAAATCAAATGATGATAAAGTATTTTATGAGATTATTAAAATAAAATAAATAAAATACTAGTTCTATTAAAGCAAATTAAGATAAAAAGTTTTAAATTTCATAATAATTAAAAATATTAGCAATTTGAATAATCTTAAGATCTTATAAGTAAGCCACGCTTGGAATTATAATTTTCTGTTATAATTGTAACGTTTTATGAAGTTTGAAAAAAATTACTGTTTAATGAAATAATAAACTTCTAACACAACTTAAATATATTATGAAGCTTAACGTCGCTCTGTAAATCGATAAAAATATGATACTTCAAAAAGAAAAAAAGAAAATATTACGATTAAATTTTTAAAAATATATTACTATTGATGATAAAAAAAAAAACAATTTTTCAACTAAGTTGATTTTTTTAAACATTATGTTACAAGTTTACTTAAGGTTTGTTAAAATCTAAGTTATTTTAGAAATAAAATATTATACTTATAGTTTAACGATTTCTAAGTTTGACGATGTATAATTCACGATTTTTTTAGTTTAATATAATAAAATATCAAAATTATTTATATATTACATACCAATATTTTATATTATGTGGTTAACAAAAGTTATTGTTACGAGCATTACAAGAATTTAAACGAAATTAAAAGAATTTAAGGTACACATTGTTACACGCTGGTCAGAAGATTATTGGAAAATAAATCCTGAATAGAATGAGACTGGATCCTAATCCAGACCATATTTTTTCGACGATCCGTCAAATGAAACACAGACATAAACAATTTCGTTTCATTTGGTAAACGGATATTTTTATTTTTACAATGTAATCTGATCACAACGAATGTCGAAAATTGAAAATATAATTTATAAATATATATAGATTATATTGTTTTTATTGGAAAATTAATACTTAAATGCACACCACTAATTTAAGAAAGATTGACATTAACTTTTCAAGTTAGAAAAAATTAGCTGACATACTATAATATATTTTAGGATGTATAAGTGATGTCATTCAAAATCCCTTTCCCCTTTAAAATAACAAATAAAATATATCACAATTTATCTACTTATAAAGTTATCATTGTGTTTGAATAAAATACAAAACTTTTATGCAGTTTGTAAAAATTATTTCATCTGGAATTATGAAAGAAACTGGTTATAAAATAAAATAGTAAATATAAGTAAAGATATTACTTGCATATCCTAATTTTTATTATAGTTGGTAATGTCAGTTATTGTTTCAAAGTTCAAACGTCAGCTTTTTTTAAATTGGAGATTTGTATTTAAGTATTTTTTATATACATTTTATAAAGATAATAAAATACATTAATTAAAACTTAATCTATTTATAAATTAGTTATAGTTGGTATTTCCGACTTCGATTTCACTGGTTTTTGAATTTGATGTTTTTATTGTTTCTGTATAAATATTTAAAAATATTTTTATGTAAATAATTCTAAAATTCATTATAAGCTAGAACCCGGATTTATATGCACTAATTAGATTTATGCAATAATAAATCGCAATTGCTGGCCAATTTATACATGATTAAAACATACGTTTGATTAATATATACAAGCATTATAATTTATAATTATTAAATTTATTTCGTAATTATTAGATAAATTTCGAAAATACGATCACTGAAAAATATAAAATTTATCACTTGAAAACGCATATAAATCTACGCTCTAAATTTATAATGTATATACATATATAGGATAATACACCAAGTTTTCTCTCTCCTCCTTTTTACTGTAAAGTATTTAGTGGATGATATATTTTTATAAACATTTGAACAAATTATTTATTATTTATAATATACCTACTCTGTATGATGGTAATTCTTTAAAATGGTCTTACAAAAACATAAAATATATGTAATATTGGATCTAGTATTCATTACATTCAGGCCATTTTTTCAAACTACCCAACTATATTGATATTAATTATTAACATCTTAAAATCAGTATAGCATCCATAATATCTTTCAAACCTATTATCATACTTATATGCAAAGTTTAATGATTCAAAAAATACTCATAAGACTTTTAAGTTTGACATGTCAACATTCTCTAAAAAATATCCATTTGACAAAAAATTACGGTAGAAAAGAAGAATAATCATTTGAAAAACTTAAGTTTATATCACCACAGTATACTCCTTATATAATGTAAAAATGTCAAGGATTTGAATATACTCTTTAAATATAGTAAAATTCCAAAAAAACAAATTTAAAAAACTGCATTATTGAAAGAAAAGGGGAAGAAATTACTTGGTGAATTACTCTGTATATAATGTATTAATGTCTATAAATAATATGTTTGTTTTAAGTTACCTTTACAATTTTCATCATTCATTTTGATTAAATTACGTTGTAAAAATGAAAATTTCCGTTTATCTAATGGGACGAGGTTGTCGATGACCGTATTTCGCTGGCAGATCGTAACGTCAAAACATGGTCTGGCTCCAAGCCTTATAGTTTCAGGATTTATTGTCCAGTATTTCTCTAAACCAGCACGTAAAAATGTATCCTTTGTTTTTCGTTTAAATTCATCCAATGCTTGTACCAAAATACTTTGATCAACCAAAAACTGCGATTTCGTAGAATCACTTGCATAATAAAACTGTTAAAAAAAGTAAATATTAAGTATCTTATAAGCTTAGGTAAAGGTACATGTTGATAAAAAAACTCAAGGCTGTTTCGAGTAAAACTTCTATTTTATTTAATTAAATCATTTGTATAAAATAATTTATTTTATTGATCATATTGTACATTATTGTACATTTGTACACGACACTTTTATTTTTAACGTTTCCTAAAAATAAACGTTTGTATTATGTACATGCAATATGTATTTAGTATTAATATTTAAGTAATAAACATTTTCTAACGAAAATATGTATCTACGTCATTATAGAAGAGATTATATTATATAATATAGGTACAAGCACATATTAAAAATATATATATTTATAATAATACAATACAGTTATTAACTAAGTCAGTAGTTGGTTATCAAGCAGCATTGTAATCATTGTGCTATTTTAGAATTTTACGTAAAATGCAAAACCGATTAAAAATAACGATGAATATTATGTAATTATAATCAATAAAATTATAAATAATTATGGAAAACTTGAATATTTACTATAACACAAGTTTTCTATAAATATAAAATATCTATAAAATTAACTATTTTTTTATTTTAGGATTTATTTTATGTTGCAAATGCATATTTATAGTTTTTTTAGTTTTGTTTTTTTATATTGATAAATTATATTTTGTTTTTTATTTAAAAGCTTGAAGTGGTTTTATACGTTGTTCTACAGTATTTAATAAAAATTGGAAATACATTGTTAAATTTTTGTTTACAAGCATTTGTAGTTAATTTTTGATAGGTAAAATTGTATAAAATGTAAATTAAAAATTGTGATTTTTGGTTAAACAACTTTTAACTTTTCATTTTTACCTTAATTATAAATTTTTATAAGTCTGATAATCACTGAAATATTCTAAATATTTATTTAATTTTAAGATAATTGTATTACAAAACCAATCAAATGCAGTAGTTTAAAATTAAATTGAAATTTAACAAAACCCATTAAAATTAAATTGAGAGGGGGGGAGCCAAAAATTTCTCCTCATTACCCACTACATTTTGCACAATACATGGTTACATAACTTGCCAAAAAAAAAATACGCTGCGTACTATGTTATTATGGCCTGATAAACATAATTATACTTTATAACTTACATAAATAGTTTTTTGGGTACACACGGGCGCCCACCTACTGAAGAATGAGGCGGGCTTGAGTTATAGTTCCTATATATTTGTATATAGGTACCTAATAATCACCATAATGTACTTACACTTTTACACTCAATACTCATTATCTAATTATATTATTACTCGTATATTGCGTCAATAACTGATGACCTTAGTTATTAATAAATAATTAATTAGTTGTTAATACGAACCGGTGATGTTGATTTAATAGCGTCCTTCATAGATATAATTAGTGCATTGATAATATTATATTTAAGCTCTAGTTCGTTCCAACACTGAAATATCTTCAGATTTTTGGTACCATTCAACATATCCTGATGGTCTTTGTGAAGTTTTTTATCTATCCACGTCAAATATTGTTTGTTATTCTACAAAGAAATAAAATATTTTGTAAAAAAAAAAGTGATTTAATTACAAATTAAATCGAATCTTACTTCCAAATTCGGCGGAGGCAATAATATACTGAATTTAGTTTTAAGTCTTTTGAACACGTCGTTTTGTTTTGCATTAGTTTTCGGAGATGTTTTTTGGTCTTTTAATTCGTCAAATATTACTAATAGGCCCTCTGATACGGTAACACCTTTGTCAAATGACGCATTTGGTGATAGGAGGTATGATAAATCATTGGTTTCGTACCATTTCTCTACATTCTGTAACTATTGTATTGGTATTGACAAATAAATGAAATACCTGTCAGTTTTTTTTATTTATTTTTAATCGAATTAGTTCGTTCATACCTTATGTTGTGATTCAGACTTAACGGTTATTTGACATTTGGTATCTTCTACATCAGCATCAGTTTCATTAGCGCTTTCCAAATTGTCATTTTTAAAAATATCTCGAATTTTTGCCAAGTTGTTTTCAAAATCATTTAATAACTCCATAACGAGAAATTGTTGATTCTCCAATTCAATAGTTTCAGATTCGGTCAATTTAGGTTTCTGTAAAATATAAACATTAATTTCAAAACTTTTAGGCAATTACTATCAATATTGTTCAAATTTAGAATTTACCTCCATCAGAGTCTTGATTTTTTCTTCTAAGATATTTATTTCATCAACAGTGTTATTTGCCTGTTGTTCGATTACTGTTATTTCTCGAATTGACGATTGTTTTAAAATTAATGTTTCAGGTTTACCAACAACGAATTCCTGTAATGTAACATTTTTATTTTATGAACTTTTATTATGTTTTTTGTATAACATACTGAGAATAATGCATTTTCGTCAATCGCATCGTCATTGGAAGGAAGTAATAATGTCTTGATCAAGGGAAATAATGTCGGTTGTGGTGACGGAGGAACATCATCTGGTTTTACAACTACTTTTATCTTAGAAATTCCTATCTTCTCCTTTTTTTTAGATTTCTTAGATTTCTTAGGTTTCTTAGGTTTCTTAGGTTTCTTGGCTTTCTTGGCTTTCTTAGATTTCTTAGATTTACTTTTTTTTGAATCATTTGTTTTTTTAGCAGGTTCAACTATATTTTGAATTAATTTTGGTTCTTTGCATATTTTTAAAAATTCATCAAAATGAACTGAACCTACAGGAGTAGAAATTGGTATGACGGTGTCAATGGTTTTAATAATATTTGTGGGTTTTTTGGTTTTTTTATTGGATTTCTTTTTCGATTTGTTATTTTTTTTAGCCATTTAAACAATTTAATTTAGCAGTATAAGATAAAATTGTTATAATAATTTCAAACGTACGTAACAGATAAATTTATTGCAATTCAATGAATTGTTTTAAAAAAAAAATAATATTTAACTAAAATTGTTACTTTTTATTTAATACATAACAAAATGTACTTTTGGTATCAGTTATTATTTTTTAAATATTTTTATAGTATTTAAGCCAGAATCTAGTCTAAAATAAATTAAATAAATGTAAGCCTATATTATTAAAAATAAAATAGCTACAATGTTTTAGAAAAACGCATGTTATATAATTTTACGATTAGTAATGAAATTCGACGAATATTGAATAATAAATTATTTTAATCATCAGTCTAAATCGCGTCGAACTGAAAATGGTTCTAAAATAAACATAATCTGAAGATTTTGAATGGTTTTTATCATAGATATGTCAACAAGCTATATAATATTATATTTCTTAATCTTTATGCTTAATGGTGTATAGATTTAATAATTTTCTCAGTGTTATAAATAAAATTAGATTTTTTTTTAATCTCTTTATTTTTATTACCTATATTATTATAAATTTAATTTGTTTCAACTTGTATGAGCTAAATTAGTATTTGATTACTATAGGTGTAATTGTATACATTTAATCTTTATACTTCTATTAAACTACCTATCTATATCAGCTAAACCTACCAATTTTCTCATAATTTAAATAAATAAACATATATTGACTTAAAATCTAATAAATCAATCGGATGATATCCTAAATGTCTAACTAAATATTAGAAACATGTGCCTATTACCTATGTACCGAATACTGAGGTACTTAGTTAGTTAACAGTTTGTAAAAACAACATAAATATAATACATATAATAAACAACATAATTATTATTGAAGTCAGAATGTTTAATAATTCTATAATATTGTATTTTTATATTGTATAATTCTGTGTTAAAGAGTAAAGACAACAATATTCAATTATTTTCTGTGGTTGAGTGAAGCTATGTTTTAAACAGATGTAAGAAATGGTTAATAATAGACACTTTGTTTCCTTTAGATACTTAATTATTACTAACAAATTAGTTTTATTAGGTTCTTAAATATACCCGGATTAGCTTAATTGAGGTTGCTAAACATTTCTTGTTCTGCGCCCAAAAACCATTTGCATATAATTTAGTTATTTAACTATGTCACACTTTTCACTTAACGTTATTTGGTAATTTAATTACATGTCTTTATATGAAGTCATTTATTAATTGGTAGTTTTTTGGTATTACACTAAGTACAATGAATATGTCTTTCGAAAGTTATTTAATTTAATTAATTATTTTTGTTTATGTATTGTAGGTTGTAGTTTTATATTTAAAAATATAATTAAGGACTAAATAATGTTGGTATTATATACATTTTACAAATTAATAATTATTAATTGTTAATTATTTATATTATATGACATATAATAATAAAAATAGGTAATGTATGTTTTTGCAAAATATTTATGTCATCTAATGAGTGACATCGTCAGAAATAATTAATTTGAACAGTATCAATTAATAAGACAGGAAAAAAAATGAATACACAAAACTTGTGGTGTATCAATATATATTGAAATACTGAAACATACTAATTAGTAATTAATAAGACTTTTAATACACAGGGAAATGCTAATTAATTGTAAACAAGTAAAAAACTATAACTGGCAAACTTGACTAAAACAATTTCAATCTTATGCTTTTACAGATAATATTTTAAAGGAATTTTTCAACGTCTGTAGCATATAACTCATAGACATTTAATTGATCTTTCTATGTGTAAATAATAATTACCTTAAGTATTTCAAACTCTATTCATGATATAAACCATCAATTAAAATATAATATTTGTATCTTTAGATAGTAGTATCTTTATTACTTAACCATGGCTTATGCCAAAGTCATACAATTAATATTTACATATTATATTAACAGTTATAATAATAAAAATATTATTTTATTTTAATCTTTTTAAGAACCACCTAGAATTCTAAAAATCCTTAATACTGGATAAATAAATAGAGTAATATTAGACTAAATGTATACATTTAAATTTAAATATACATATATATAATTGCAGCAATATTGCTATAATGTATTTTGTTTTTTATAATATGATACTTAATAATTTATAAAATATCAATAGTATGGGCATTTAAATTATTTTTTTAAATTGAATGCATTTGGTACATTCAAATAGAGTAGGTATTCATGTTATGATAAACATATGTACAAATGGATGTAATATATTATATGATTTATGGAAATTATTGCAGACAAATAAATTATATAAGAATATTTATACTATTTTAGTTTCACAAATAATTATAAGAATCGCATAGGTAAATTAATTTTTAATGGAGAATTTGTTGCAGCTTAGAAACAGTCTTCAGTGCTCGAAGCTTGGTATCAGTTCTTAATTCTAACAGTTGTCAATAGGTGTTAGACATAAGTTCTCATAAACAGACAGGCAGGTAGAAGCAAGAACATATAACTTAAAAATTAAGATGATAACTAGATACAATTATTGCTAATAAATACAATAGAGGTGAATAATATGAAGGTAGATAATAAGAAGCAATTACTTTTTAATATACATTATACATTTTTGTATATACACACACTTACACAGTTATTATAATGACTATTTTTAGTATATTATAAGATAATGTACACAATATGCAATAATGTGTTCGATGTTCGTATGTAAGTACTAAGTTTGTTGTATTACAATATAAATGTAAATATTATAAAGGCATATTGTAATACTTTACACCTTTACTTACCTTATTATTACACATTTACACACATGTTACGGAGTAGAATATATACAATCCAATATTATGACTTTATGAATATTAGGTAATTTTTTACCTATATTGAATTGTTTACTACAGTATATATGTTTGTATATTATGTATTTTTAATAACTAGACCTTTACATACATACTTTTGCAGAATATACAAATATATAGTAATTTAATTTATGTATATTTGATTATTTGAATACAAGTAGCATAAGTATAAATATTGAAACTACTGCAGTGTATTGTTTTATTCATTTTACTTACATTATTGTTTAATAGGTTGACATGATGAATTTTTTTTTTATTATTAATTATTATTTAATAAAAAATAATGCAGTTGTTTGAGTGGTGTATGCTTAAAACTATCCTATTAGTAGTGACTAATGAATAATATTGGCCTTTTCCTCAGTTTTGAACTGAATAGTGAATGGTGTTATAGAAATTCTCAGTTAGTAGCTTTTGTGTGTGATGTATAATACCTACCTATTACTTGATTGATTCAAATGTTTTTATAAGTTGTTATGTTATTTGTTTGTATTATTCACATTACACATATTCAACAATTCACAAACTTAATTAATTAATAACAGCCATTTTGATAATGCATATTAGGTAAACTTCATGTTATTTTTAAGTTTTATACAATACAGTTAGTGGTGATACCTTTAACATTTGTACACAGCTTTCACAGCTTTGAGCTATATTACAACTTATAGAAACCTGGTATGCATGTAAACAAATGTTTATGAAAATGTTATTATAGTAGTTTAGTATAAAATTAATAGGTATGGACGCACAGTACATTGTAAGAAATATTATTTCAAAAAGCTAAAAACTATGCAATTACTAACCAATAGAATGTTACTAGCACTCATAAGTTGACTTTTTTGAACACACATTATTCTAAGTTAATTAAGTGATTTATTGATGATAATATTATAGAAAGATGATTAATATTTACTTATCTTTAGGCTATATAATTCTTATACAGGTAATATTTAATGTCAGAAGTCATTTGAATAATTACATGAACTTACGCTTCCCTTTAGGCATGTAAAGTTAGGTTTCCATATTATTTAATTAAATTATACATGTACATTATGCCATGTCTAATAAAAACACATGTATATGAGAACAAAAAAATAAAAAATTATTCATTTAAAAAATATAAATACAAAACAAATTAAATTTCGGAATAAATTCAAAAATAGTAAATATTTAGTAGCTTATTATCTCCAAATACTGCTAAAAAGAATATAATTTACATAACAATAATGAATAAATTATAGGTAACAAAAGTATCTTTTTAAAATAATAAAATGTCTTAATACCAGTTTCTACTTTCTACATTTGCCAATGAGCCGAAAAAAAATGGAATGTTTGTCGTCACCACCAGACTGATGTCGCTGCATCTCACTGAGATAGATAAGATATTATATTATACTTAGTGGAGCACGGACTCGACCGTAAAAACGAGCCGTCGCGTTTGACGTTACCCCCACCGTCGAAGTACAAAACATCCCATTATTACACAGCAAAATACGATAGAATTGTAAATAATGATTTATTTTCATATTCATTCATAATCGCTGAGATATTTGATCAAAAGCTTATAAAAGTAAATTATCTATCTCATACTACTAAAAAGTAAAAAGACAATAAGCCATCAGCTGCCACAACATAACAAAATTAAAATTATAATGGCCCATAAGAATATAATATTGGTAGTATTTATTTATTAATTCAGCCCCCTACTATTTGAAATTATAACTTTGTGAAGATTATACTAAAAATTTTGTATTATAATAATAATTATGGTTTTAATGTATTCATTAATTTCTGTTTTTTGATAAAATAAAAAGATACTAAACACCTTGTCGATTAAATGTATCAAGCAGTCTTAATGATAATTTTTAATTAATACCTATTAATATATAGGTACCTATCTAATTAATAATTTATACAAATAAACTAAAAATAATGTTTTAAAATTTTAAAAAACTACTATTAATTCTAACCTTGCACTTCTTGCAGTATATAAAACAATTTAATTACCTAATTGTCTAATAATATGCAGAATTGTTTAGGACGGGCCGGCAATATTTAATTAGATTTAAAAAAATATAAAAATATTAGAAAATATTAGATGTACAATAATAAATTTAAATTAGTTCCTGCTTTTTTTAAGTAATTCTATTTCTTTTAATCGCCGTTTTTCATCGCCACTATTAATTTTTGAGCTCATTGCTCGTACATTTTTTAAATTGATTTTGTTTTTGTAAATTTATATTAATTAGTTGACCCGACAGACATTGTTAAATAACATGTAATTTTATTTTAGATTAAAATGTTGATTGAATAATGTTTGTTAACCAAGAGAAACCATTTATTAACAAAAATGTCCATTGTACATTTCAAAATCCCTGCTTGAGCAGCTCTCCTGAGGAGTTTAATGATGTATACACGCACAGAAGACATACAATATGTAAATACAATTATTTTGTACTTTTGTAAAAATAATAAAATATATACTGTTATAAAATATATGTTATTTTATTCATTTTAAATTACAATAAATTTATCTATAGGTTTTCTATGTGATTTTAATTTATTGTTAAATTTGATCTCTTTCCACATCATTAAATTATCAAATATAATCATGGTAATACAATAAGATAATGACTAAGTACTACTACATTTAATTTGTTAAAGAATTAAGAAAATAATTCAAATAAATTAAGAATTATGAACGAAAATAATAAAAAACTACACGTCCATCGTATGTAACAATGAAATGTTTTGCCCTTCGATGGTGGGGGAAGCGGGATTTGGGACGGCTCGTTTTTTATATCATTGTGAGAATGGCTACGAAATACGAGCATATCTTATCTATCTCAGTGCTGCATCTACTTTTTTTCGGTCTTTTACCTGGAATTGTGCAAAACAATTTAGACATTATATTGTTTACGTGAAATGTGACACACAAAATTACGGGATACAATATACCCATATTTGACGCAGTTGGCATTCTGAATGTTTGTTGTACATTATTCGTAGTCTTAGCTATTTATATTCATCGTAGATGAAGAATTGAGATTTAAAATTGTTAACTGGACACCTGCATGATTGCATCTCTGGGCAGTCTTCTTCTTTGCCTTCGCCTTCCACCCAATTCTATTCTTCTGATCTATTAATAACTAATAAACTTAATTATCTAAAGCAACATATTATTGTTATTATCATAATAGTTGACACTTTAAAAAAAAAATGAAAAATAGTGAATTAATGTCCTATACTCGGTAGTTATTAGTTAGTAAAATCATTATCGGATGATAGGTAATTATTGATAAACTAAATGGTGAACTTAATTGAGTTCAGAATGTTCAAATTTCCAGAAAACGATTGCTTAATTAATTTACTGTTGGTAGTATGACGCGTACCCATATATTATAGTAGAATGACGCGTTGATGACACAAATAATGATGAAAATAAAAGAACAAACGATTGGGGTGTTGCGGTGTGGTGGTTTAATATTGGCTTTGAAAAAAAAAATACAGTCGTGCAAAATCTATTGAGTGTTGTTGATGAGCGAATCGTGTGCGTGTGTCAAACTGTTAAACAGAAATAGAATCGTGGTTCGTGGAAAACTTAAAAGTTATCGTAATACCGTGTGTGCGAAGATCACAAGACTTGATTCGGACACGGACCGGTTCGCGGTATCGGCTAGTCGTGGGTTTCAGACGCGCGTGTCGCCGGGTCGGCGTCGTCCGTCGCCAATTGACGGTTTCCGCGTAAAGGCCGCTTGAATTTACAAATGGCTATTTCGCGGAACCGCGTCAAATATATAATATTACATTAGATATAATTAATAGAAATAATGCAACGACTTGCGCCGATAACAGACCGGTCGACTGATTTTCACCTGCAGCGTGCCGGCGCGGCGTTGTTGTCGTACCTAGAGAAAGGGACAAATTCTGCCGCTAGAAAACGAGAGCAGCACACGTCGGCCATAATAATTACAATTTACGACTTTTTTTTTTACTGTAAAACATACCAATTTTGTTCCGATAACACGGCTCACAAAACGGTTTTAAAGCAAAATATCATAATTAAAAATTGTAGAAGAGAGTTATTTCGGGTGACGTGTAATACTCGATTTTCGATATTTCATTCTCAAAATCGATATACCTAAACTAATAACCTTACATTTTCTGTTTTGTTCACTTATTTGCTCGTGAATAATTATTGGTATGAAAAATTTAAGTTTCAAAAATCGAGTCTCATACGTCACCCGATATAGCTCTCTTCAACGACTTTTAATTAAGGTATTTTGCTCTAAAACCATTCAGTGAGCCGTATTATTGGAACAAAATTGTCATGTTTTTTTACGGTATTTTCGTCGGTGTGGCGTCCTCGGGTATACGTTATACAAGCACGAGCGTTGTTATAGACGTTAAAAAAGTGTCTGTTATAGTAGACTTAACTTCAGTCACCTACTACTTCATGAAGACCCGTAAGTCGCCCGATGTTAGGAACCCAGATCTATGACCAAGACGCTTGCTTTTGTCTTTCTGCCAATGCCCAACACATAACACCAGTATTACCAAATTTACAATTTACTACACAAATTCACATGTAATTAATAACAATGAAGGTGATATTTAGGGTATTAATTGTTAGGGTGTATATCACGAATTAAGACATACCCGAATATATTTAAATTCGTGGTATGCCTATACTCTAATTTGCATACATTTTTCATTTCACTTCTCTATTCTCTTCTTTCCATTTTTTTGTCTTTATCCTTTTTTTTTCAACTCGTTCGACATTTTGGAGACCGGCGAGTACAATTTTTATTATTTACGAACTTAATCAGCATAATATTATAAAATATATTTTATAATTATTATATTATATAATATTATATACGTAAATTTATATTCATTATAGTCATATGACTACATGAGACATGAGGTATATGCGTTCAATTGGCACATTTTGTTTTATTTACACCCAGTTTATACAGAATTATTACGCTAGTCTTTCCTCGATGTTTATTCGTGGTATTCCGATAATGTCGAGTTTTTTAACAATTGGATGTTTAATAAGTGATTTTAAATACCTGCTAATACTACAAAAGTATTTATAATAAATGGTTTAATAGACTTTTTATAAAATTTCCGATATGACGTTTGTAGTTCGAGCGTAAACTTGCATTTTTCTTTCGCGTATATTTTGTTTTTACGACTTAACATTTATTTGAGTTCTGTTTACGGTACACACTATACACCATTAATAATGACAACATTTCTAAAAATAACTCACAACATTTGGTTTTCCCCAGGTCCTGTATTATCACAACAATAAATAATAACAATAATAATAGACGTTTGACCAACTACCAACTTACTATAGACGTATAGCCCGTATAGGTAGTCTAAATAATGTTTAATATTATACTATTATGAATAATGTATTATGTAAATTATAATAAACTAGAAACTATTATGTAGGTATATAATATTCTTAGTTTTACACTAAAGAATTATTTATTATTTATTATATTTTTTTGTAATAAATTATATACAATATAATATATCATACATATTTTTTTCTATTTTTATTAAGAAATGTGTTAAATTAATTTGTTTTTTTTTTTTAAAGTTCATGATATTTTCCTATTTAATACTTTTTAAACGACGCTTTTTAAGCCAATTACTATAGTTAAACTATGTGTGATCTTTGGGAACGTCAATGGTGTTGAAGAAGTTTCTTTTCACAGGTATTTATTTATTATTTTATTAATATACATAACATAGTGACAATTAACTATTACTCCCCAGTTATGTACTAAAAGTATTCATTATACAATGTTTGCATTCGGTTTCAAATGAAATTTATTGTTCACTAACAATAATGGTATAGGTATATAAAAGCGCAACAAATATTGGCTCCCTCTAAGCTATGTTCAAGGCATTTTGTCCCTAGTCGTGACCCTATAGTAGGCGTAAATCGTCATTGTTTGTTTAACAGAGCAGTACTGTCTTGAGTAAGTGATTAAATATCACATAATATGTTTATGCTAGGTTGTTTTTTATTGACTGCTACTATCCCTCTAGAAATGTATTCATATTTTATACATCCATACACATCATAACATCAACATAAACACTTATTCTTTTGATACATTAAACTATAGTAATTGTAGGTAGTAAGTAAATTAATTCTTTAACATTGAGTTTGTAAAAAATTGCACAGGATGTATATTTTTTATTTATTATTTCACCTAAATATAATTGTAATATAGGTACTAATATTTATAGTATGTATTTTAAACTGTTGCACCTATAGATGATTTTTATTTAAAACTCTAAAGTTTAAAATAGTTATTAGATAGGTAGGTACTTATTAATTATTATATTATTTTAATTTATCAACCATGATACTTAGTATATTTACACTTATTGTTATTATGCCCTGTGCTATGCAAGTACATTACTCACTAACAATTTAATATTTTAGTAGGTATTGAATTTTGTTCATATGTTATTTTTTAACTCATTTATTGTAAGTGTAATGTATATATCACATTATTTCCTCTAATACATTAGATCAAGCAAAATAGATACATGTATTAGTTTATTGCTCTCATTAGGTAAAATTATAAATATGTGTCATTTTAACCTACTTCAGCATGGCTTATGTTGTTAGAAAAAATTGACCTTAACTGATTGTTTAGCACCCCCAAATTATCCCTATGCTTTGCACAGTACAATGCATTACTTTGTCTTTGTATAGTATGATTGATCGGTTATGGTAAAAATGTCTACCAAAAAAATATCCCTGATAGAATTAAAGAAAAATGAAATTATTCACAGTATATTAAAATTTTTATTAGAAATGTTTTTTTTTGAGACATTTGAGCTGAGATTCATACATTTATAACATTGAGGTATTTTTAATACTATGAGTAGGTACTTCACCCTGTGGAACTTTATGATCCAATTATAGTTTGTGGGTATTTGATAAGTATTGCTTGCCTATGGACTGTCCATGAACTGAGGGAGAGAAAGTTTGTCAACCTCCATATGATTCTCTATGGATGCAAATTCGTTTTGTATTAAATTTGTAATTTATGTTGGACACCCATTTAAAATTTTAATTAATTATAGAATTATAATTGAGATTATTATTTGTATTTATAAAATTATAACATCTTAATGTTGTTATGTTTGATTCTTATGTCTTACTTTCAACGCACAAGACGTTGGTTAAGTTAGGTATATTGATTTATTCTGTTTGATTTTATTTTTTAATAATGTCTTTTAGAAACATAAAAAGTAATGTCTTATGTTGGAAAAACTAATATCACTGTCAATTAATTTGTTTGTAAAAATGCACTTGGGCATATTGTTATTGTACTAATTTCTATCTGTAACCAAAGCAAAAACTGTTGATGGTAAGAATTGCAACGTTTTTCTATTGTACAACATTTTATTTGTGTATTTTAATTTATTTGTCCATTTACTTAATAATTATTTTCTTTGATCATAAAATATATAATATACCGTAGGTTTATTTGTTTTTTTTTTTTTGTATATTAAAAATTACTATCAAATATATTATAAATTATAATATATAATGTGCATAGGTATTTATTTATTTTAACTACTAATTTACTGTATTATTAACTAGATGTAATCCAAGTTAGGTTATTAAATTCTGCATTTAACCATTTTATAATTAATTATTACTCATTTAGGTCAAATAATTTTGAAAGTAAATATTAGAAGTTATAATATGTTAGTTATTTTCCCTTTGAAAGTATAACTTATAGAAAAGACATTTTAAATGCCTTTTAGTTTAAACACTTCAAACTATAATAATTGATTTATATTGATTGAAAATTATAACCTTTATTATACTTGACAATTTTACACATGGTTAAATATTGTTTTTGTTATTTAAATTGATAATTTTTTCTAAATAGTACACAAAATTAAATATAAATTAAATTAGGTATGTCAAGGGAAGACATACCTAATCTGTTTTCTCTTTTTTGCCTTCTCTATTAACTACTCAATTATATTATGGGGTCGGTAACCATTGCCCTTCACAATATAATGTTCTGTCCCTCTATATTCAAACTGGCTATTTTCATGTCATTCTCTATTCTATCTAATCAGCTTTTCTTTGATTTTCCTCTATTTCCTTCAAAATCAATTTCCATAGCTACCCTCATTGCCTTTCCTCATTATTAGACATATCCACTATAGAATAGTTGTGTAATTTATTTTAGATAATATCACGTATTAGTATGAAAGTATAATCATTGTTAACGTTTTAATTTAATTATGTGTACTTTTAATGTATTTATTTTGTGGTTATCAGTGATTTGACACTCGTTAAATATATTTATGGGTATAAGCACCTTATTAATAATAAAATAAATAACTTGATATTATTTATATATTTTTTCACTATACCTAGTTAAATAAAACTTGAAATATATTCTATGAGCATTAGGGGCTAGGGCATTAGGCACCTTTGCTCACAATGGCAAAGTATACAATCCACTTAATTCATGTTTATACATTTTTTCTACTTGCTATTTTACTTCAATTCAATTTAATAGCAAACCATGGAGTTATGAAACTACATTATGAATCGATATCTGATTTAAATCACTTAAGTATATTCGTGCTTATATTTTATTTTTGGCAGGCCAAAGAAGGCGTATTTAAAAAAAAAAAAGTTAAAGTTAATACGAGTGCAAGCCCCTGTACCTCAAATGATGCCTCTGCGACTGCCCAAGATTGCACCTCCAAAAACCACTATTAAAACTGAAACCAGAAAAAAAATCTTAGAATAAAACTTCAATGAATGAATAATCTGAATTATTTTAGTATACGGAATTTTGTTCAAGGATCGGCCAAGTAGTAAGTACTTCAATACTAAAACTTGTATGTCTTAGGTTAGACGTTCCAGTATATTTGAATGTGTTAATTATTAAATTATTCATCGTGTTATAATGCTAATACAAATATCTAAAAATATTTTGTAATACAAATTATTATTAAAAATCGTACATCGTCATTCCATTTTTAAATGAATAAAATAAGGTTTTATACATCTCACCTTCGTTAAATATACATAAACACTGAGTATTATTTCTTCTACCTTTAAAATAATTGTATTTTTTTTTTCATTAAAATTGTTTTTTATAATAATAGAGAACCGGAAAATAGTTATGTATTATAAATGTTATCATGATAGATGTATACAATTGTTTATAATATATATTTATAAAAAAAAAACAACTAATGTTTACTTTTAAAAATATTGTAATTTATATGAACAACTTATTACTGTAAAGAATATTATTCTTTTTAGAAATCTAAAAATAAATATTAACATAATAAGGTATGATATTTATTTCTTTAATGTTCAGTTGTCGGGATTTTCGGTAATAATATTTTCCTAGTAGGGTGTATTGAAGTACACGAGTTGAGTTGTACCGTTGTACATATAATAACATATAAGTTTGTATCTATTCATTTATAACTACTATGAACCTTTTTCTTTACAATAGTTTGACTGACCGACAGACCCTTGTTGTTAAAATTAAGCTTAAGTTTCTCCCGATTCATTCATACCTATATGGTTATATCATGTACATTTTTTTACGATAGTTTGACCGATGGATACTTGAGTGCTTATCACAATAATAATATATTATTCTGACTCAATGTATTACAAAAAGAAAACTAATTCAAATTATTCAATTGATTCGAGAAATCTGCGCTTTTAGATTTTTAATAATATAGCTCTCAATAAAGTTTTTAGTAATAAACTAATAAATAATATGTGGGTACAAAAAAAAAAAAACCAACACAAGTATCGCAATTGAAACCAATTCAGTAGTTAATTATTTTATGTTCCGTATATTTCATAGTAATTTTATATTTTAAAAATGTAATTTAAATATTTTCGGTTACCTATTTAAAGTAAAATATATTGAGATCAACTGTTGGTAGTTTTTTATACTTTCCTAAATATAATAACATAATTACTTATAGAAGTAGATCGTAGATTTAAACATGCACCTAATAAGTACTGATAATTACTAATTAGTGTATAAACTTTTTGGTAGTTTAGGTTTGGTCTGAAGTTTGAACCAAAGAAAATTATGTTATAATTATAATATCATTTATAGTTATAATTATCATATTAATGATACCAATTTAACATACACAGAATATACATTATAAATTTATACTGATCTACTAAAAAGTTTGATAAACCTTTTTAAAACTAAAACAATTTTTAACTAACAAAATATTTATTGTTAAGTGATGTGTATTACAAATCGGTTTATACTTAATATACTGTTTTTATACTCTTCTTGCTACTTTTATATTATAGTATGCATAATGAATAAAATACATTTTAAAATAAATAGTAATAGTCAAGTATATAGTTGGTAAATATTTGAACATAATTGGTTTATTCCTATAAAATCACTTTTTAACTAAAAATATATTTACAACGTGAACACCAGTGTTCATAATATTGTACAACAATAAAAATATGTTTACTTTTGTGAGGTCTAACTTAATATAAAGTATTAGGTATTTATTTATTTATTTTTTGCGATCATTGTATTCTAATATTTTGGTGTGATTTCCGTCGTCTTAACACTATTGTAGTTGACAACCACTGCCAATATAATGAAAACGATACCAAAAGCCACAAATATGTATTTAACGTATTTCATGATTGTAATTGGCAAGTATAATTTATTTTTTATTTGATTCGTCCACGTCTTATTCAAAGCGACTCCCTGTAATTGTACGAACAAAACCATGTTTTAATAAATGCCTAATTATTCGTAAAACATAATATTTTGTGAACTGAATCATTATAATTATGTTCATCATAAAGATAAGTTGTAACTTTGAAATCTAGATTTTATTAACTACCTAAGTAGATAAATTGAAGTTCTACAACTCGTATCCCATTTCGCCACGGTATCATTTCACCGTCAAATTAATCCCATTTTGCCGCCGACCCATTTCGCAAAATTTTCAAATAATTTTTTCTTAAAACACGGTTATGTATTTTTTTTTTTTTTTTTGAGCTAGCATTTTTAAGCCAGGATAGGTGCTGAGAATAGCTAGCTTGCTATCCTTTCTTGAAAAACTATCCTCGTGTATTGCGGACTTAAATGTTATAATACTATCTTAATTCTGAAGTTATCAATTGATAAATCCTCAAAAATTATATAAAAAAAGTAGAATGAATAGTGTGTCGACGTAGCGATAACTACAAAGTTAACAACACAGCCAGTGCCATATGTGTGTCTTGTTCTTATTGTGGTTAAAACAAATCAAAGATTGTTAGTCACAATTTTTTTTTATGAGCGTTTATAGTTTGAGTTTTTACGAAATATGTCAAAATCGTGAAAATTTGCAAGTAATTTTGTAGTTAAAAAATTATAAAAATTTTTATCTAAGGTCAGGTAAAAATTCAACAGTAAGTTTGCCATAAGTTTTCCTTCAAATAGCTATATAGAGAAAACTCTAAGCATTTTTATAGGAAAAATTTTGCGTAACGGTAACGATTTATCCTCAAACGAATTTAAGTTTGTTATAATTCAAAAAGTATAAGTTGTAGGTAGGTACTTGAAAATTTCACCAATTATTTAGATTGGAATTTTCTTTACATAATTTAATTTTCAAAATATTTCACTTATTATAATGCTATTTATAAGCATTTGAAATATTTGATTTTGTTTAGTTTTTTTTTATATAAATATCGTTAAAATTTTTTGGTTGAGTTCAAAAATTATAAGAACAAATAAGCACAATTTTTTTTTTATTAGTGTTTGAAGTTTAAATATTGACAAAAATTCGACAAAATCATGAATATTTGCAAATTATTTTGTAGGTATAATTCATAAAAAATGTTGTATAAGTGGCTAAGAGTTGAAAATAGAATACAAGATTTTCCATAAGTTTGACTAACAATAATTATAAAAGACCTTAAACTTTGGTGTATTCAGGCCATTAAAACATAAACCATCTTTTATACCAACCACTGTAAATTATATTCTAGGCTGACAAATCATCTCCGTTCAGAATTGTTTTTCGTATACAATGATACTTATCATTAGATTCAAATTTAATATATCAATTATTATAGTGACCTACTATACTGCAGAGCGTTACTCTTTTGACCACACTTATTTATTTATTTATTTAAAATACGAAATAATAATAATTTAAATTTAAAAATAATAATTATATTGTACTATATACGTAATGATTAAAAGAAAAGTTACGATTTTTAAGATAAAATTATTTAAATATTAAAGATGTTTAATAATATACTACGACCGCACTTATAGATAGTTTAATTTATTGGTATGTATATAAAGATAACTATAAAGTATATATTATAGATACCTACATTAAATTTAAATTTACTTATTTATTTTTATAGATTTATAAAGAAGTTGGATCTTCATTTTAAGATAGGAAGGAGATTTTGTAACTCAAAATGAAAGAATTATTTAATTAAACACAACGAATAATTTTAACTAGTTTAAAAAAAATTATTAATTATATAAGTATAAATTCGGCGAAATGGAACTGCGAAAAATAAATTCGGCGAAATGGGAGCTGACCACTCTAACAAGTCTAAAGATTTATATAGTTTTTGATAAACAATTTAATTTACCTCTTCAACCCAAAACAGTGGTATTAGTTTTTCATCTTCGTTGAGCGTTTTCATAACGTTTATTTTTGGTTCTTTCTTCAAAAAAATATTGAACTGCAAACGTTTATAACCCAATAATGGGGTACCAGTCATCTATAAAAATATTATATAATTATATATCCAGTACTATTAATAGTATACACTTTAGCTACCTATAGTCGGCTATAGAATATAGATAATGTTACAACTTGAACTTAAATTTTGTGCCATGTGGATATAGTGCAAATAACATTTACTTACAGGTTCAAAGTACATTTGAATCCTATGCTTCTCAACTTCGGGACTTAGTCCATCAACATTATTCAAATATTCTTCAGATTTATAAAAATGCGGGAGAGTTGCAATTATAGGAGCACCTGTACAACATAATAATTAACTCTAAGGCATTGCAATGTATAATTTTATTTTTAAATCATTATCTTATGATCTTAAAATTCTATAGCCAATTTATATCGTGCATTCCATGTCTTCTGCAGCAATACGGTATCACAAGTTGGGAAGTATTTGGACTTAGGTTTGGAGACATTGGAACTCGAGGTACAACCTCAGGATTCTAAAAATCATTCTTCCGATCGTAAAACTTTGTTACTGATGATCTTGTTAAAATATGCTTATTTATATTTTAAAGGATTCATTTTACCATTTATATTCGTATATTAATAATTTTGTTTTCTTTCTTTTCTGCTTTGATCCATGTAAGTCTAAGAGTCTTATTTAAATATTTTGTCATTTGTTAAATTTTAAACCATGTATTTTAGAAATTAATAGCTCCACTTGTATTATAAATTTAAAACTATGTAATGTGCTTGATTATTGATTAGTATGCTGTGTATTTTGGCAACCCACACGGTGGGAAGTTCACTTTAAATAAAAGTTGTTTCTCTCTGGCGTTTTAAATGTTTTTAAAAATTTAATTGTAAATTCCTTAATACTTTTAATATTTATAATATTATATAATATAAAAAAACTGACCTGAACAATTTGTTAAATCCAATGCTCCTTGTTTTAGACATTTTTTTTGGTTTAAACAAAAGCACTTTTCCTCTGGTTTTACTAATACGGCCGAATACTCAAACACATTTAATCCATTATACTTTGTTTCATGTAAATAGTCTGGAGTTAATGATCTAAAAAATGATCGAAATTGTTTTATTATTAATAGTAATATTTTAAACTAATAAATAAAAAGAAAAACGAGTTATTAGTAGTATGTTACTACTGATACCTCGTATATGTAGGAATCTTATTTTTAAATGTTTTATACGATTATTATATTTTCTTAGCATTCATATATTAAAAACTTAAGTGTTTTATCTAAGGAATATTCATGACATACACTAAGAATAATATATAGCGTAAGTGCACTGTACCGGCAAATGTCACCGCTGAAGCTGGCCAGATTGGTGTCCGGCGTAATAAATGGTTGAAATATCGTGGTATCTGTCCCGTATATCCGATTGCACTCTTCGCCGGGCCACACATCCATTTTGTGTTTGTCGTTGAATCTCACCACCTGTCCAACCTCCAACGGTGACATCTTGTAGCCGCGTTTCACTGTATAACGATTGCTCTCGATGGTTCCATTTTTCTGGGTAAAAACAAAATGCAACAAAATAAAATCATAATAAGTTGTAACTATCACAGAGCTGTTTAAACCAATGGCTGATCCACGGATTTTCGTAGATATATTCGACTGTATTCAGTGCATTCCGACAAAACCCGTCAACGGTTAAAACGATTTGGGCGTTGATTGTTACGTTTTTCAAGGTCTGTGCACAACGTTGCGTCAAAAGATAATAACGAACGGATTTGTCAAAAGAGAATAGTGTGTAGCGATTTATTCTGACGTGTTTCGGCACAAACTAATAATTTGTTTTTCAGGTTTAGATTAACACAAAGTCGATAGGTAAAATGTTCAATGTTCAATGTATTGAATAAACAATACCGTTAGACAAATACTGAATTATGTATAGCTATAATAGCAGAAGTAAAAAACATTGTATACATACGTACTGTTTACAATGGTCTTGATTTAAATTCATTTCGAAATCAAATATATCGAAAAGTTCACGAGTATCTATGTATAATTTTTGTATTTATGTATTTTAAAATTTTAATAGTATTACAAATACATAATAAATGTACGACTTTAAGTATTTACAGTCTCAATTGTTAGTTTATCTTATATATTATAATTTTTTTAATGCGAATTTATATTAATAATATTCAGACTGAATTAGAACTGGTAAAATCGATACATGATAGATAAAACTAAAAAAAAGAAGTATAAAGAAGACTGAAATAAAATAAAACTTACTATCACTCAGTAGGTACCACATATTTGTTTAATGGAAATAGTAGGATTAGCTTATAAATACCTATAGATACATGCGGAAATAAAGTCATATATTTTAATTGTTTGCGTCTATGCGATATAAAAATGTATTGTATTATTATAATATTCCTATTAAAGTATAACTATTTTGATTTTTCAATGTTATAATTCTAGTTTATTTATTTTTACGTATGAAGATATATTTTTTTTTCGTGAAACGGTCATCCATTTTATGAACATTGATAATATGTGATCTGACCCAATAATGTTTAATTTACGAATAGATTATTTATTAAAATTACGTTATGTGAATGCCACATTAGTATTGATATTATTCATTTTTGTTTTATTTTACTCGAGATTTAAATTAAAAACATTGGGTAGTTGGCATACTTTTATCGGTATAGATACTGTATAATAATTTTTTAAGGTTTCGAATCATTAATTTAAGTGTACTTAATTAATTTGCTGTTCATTATAATATTTGATTGAAATAACTAATAACATACCACTCCGAATAATGAAAATTTGAAATGATCCTTGCTGATTTTGTGTAAGCTTGCCGAATTTTGCCTTATCTGTGAACAAATAGCAACGGCTGCAAACTCTCCGGACGTGCAATTAATATCCAATCCATTCCACATGATATCGTTAGCGGTCCCCATCATAAATGCACTAGTTTGATCTGGATACAAATAAGGAATTGCTTTATTTACCAAACCTATTGCAGCCGGTTTTATCATCTTAGTCATTGTTACCATTCCCTGCACAAAGTTAAAAGTTAACTTTTGTTTTATTTATATAAATATAAAAACTTAAGGCTAAAGTTTAATTTTTGCTATTTAAACATAGATTATAGAATAATATAAACATAGGTACATACTTTGAAAAATTAAACAATTAAATCGCATTAAAAGGATGATAATATTAGTGTATTTGTATATATAATTATAAGTAACTAAATAATCTTTAGTTATTATTTAAATATATAATTTATTTTATACCTAAGCAATCTTACGAGTATCTTACTTAATATGCGAAATAAAACATACTATCATAGCCAAATGAGGCATAATTAAAATTTCATCTCCAGTTAATGGAAGCGTCGACATTTCATCTAACACAAAAGTGTTTTTGAAACTAAATTCAACCGTATCTTCATTGATATCGTCTATTAAGTTTTCTTTTTCTTTCCATTCACTAAATTACAAAATGTATGTTGTAAGGCGTTCGTTAATTTTTTTAATGTGAAATATAAATTTGTAAATTTACTGATAAACATAAGGTCCGACTTCTTTAAGTATGACTTTTTCACCCTTTTGTGCTTCTTCGGGATTAGTTACGTTGAATAAATAAATTTTAAAATCTGCAGATATCGGAGGATGTGACCACATCTGACGCATAGTTGATCTCGGATTTAATGATTTACTCTAAAAAAAAAAAACAATTTTACGTCTCGTTAAATTAATTAAAAGTTTTAAACATAATATTTATTTGACAAGTAAACATGTTGATAATTATATTAGGTATATTTTTATTTAAATTCATATGGTGTACAACATTTTTTTAAAATGTAATAGGTAGTATGTAATATTTAAACGACACATATTGTATTCGTCTCACATCCATATTAATTGCATTTACCAACGTGAGAACTAAATGTAAATTTAATATTTTGAAAAAGCTGAGTAAAAATTAAAATTAAAAATGAAATCAATTGAAGGATGTGCCATTCATCCGTGATATTGTATCTATGCTTCGGTGTACATAATATAATGTTATTTTTGTTTTATTTTTATTATACCTACGTTATAGGCACCTATAAATTAATACAATTATATAAAAATAATTAATTACATAAAGGTTATATAAGTACATAAAAATATTGACATAAAAAAGTGGTTGGAAGAATTTAAATATGAATATTTTTTATTTCAAAAAATCTTTTTGCATACTATAGCTCTCACAATCAATAGTTGATTTTCTTTTTATGGTGACAAAAGCGCTGTACGTCTTTTTATATGCGTATGTCTCAACCTCGTATAAAATATAAATTGCAACAATAGTATATCGTCTCCCAGAAGACGTAACAAATAAAATACGAAACTAGATCATTCTATTGGATGAATGGACGTATAGATCCGAGTTAATCATGTTAAATGAAATAAACGTACACGGAGCGTAAATTTGTCGTAAAGTCTACGTTGAATCTATTAAGTCAGTGCACAGAAACCCAAAGTTGTGAAGATATCACCATCCGGATAGCGAAGCGCATGCGAAAAAAAACGACCAGCCGTTAATAACCCGAAGTCCCGAACAGTACAGGGAAAATCTATATATACCAACTACCTAGGTAATCAGAGTCATCTGCAACCATCGTAGTTCAGAAATAATAAACAACACAGTGATACAATCAGAGGTTATTAATTATTCGTTACTAATATACTATTGTGTTAAAAAAACTAGTAGAAATTTAAGAGTAAAAATACAAAACTTCAGTAATATAATATAAAGTAGGTACCTATAATTGTTATAAAGTGCGATAAATTATTATGAACTTGATTGTTGTTATTTAAAACTAATAAACAATATGAAAATTGTTGTTGAATGCACATAAATTGTGTTTATAAAAATGCAGTAACGTTTATTTAAATTTCACACATTTTTCATTTAAAGAGAATTTTTACGGTATTTTAAGCGAATTTAGATTTTTAAACCGTCATTGATTATTTGATTATAGTAGTAACGACTTAAGAGTACATAGTATTAGCATGTGCTGTCTTCGTCTTATTAACGTAGGTACATCGTAGCAAATTTGAGTTAATCAGAATCTATTTTATATATTGTTTGCCTTAATAGTAGAGTAAATTTACATTTTATTCAACATAAAGGTAAGAATATTATCAAGGGTATCACGTAGGTTTTATTGATATTTTAATTTTAAACTGAGTTATAAGCATTTTAAAGTTTTAATATTTTACATAGGAAAAACTTAGTTTTAAGTTAAAATACCAATAAAAGCCTATGGGATGGCTAAGATAATATTCTCACCTTAAAGTTTGATAATAGGTCAATTGACTCCAATATTAAAGCATAAAATGGATTTTTCTGAAGACAAATTTGCAATATTGTACGTTAGTAAAATGTAGATAACTCATCCAGGTACATCCTCTTAATTGAAATATTAAAATTTATAATAAATATAAAATGCGTCTTGATAATGTTTATTGGTGGGTGTGGAAAATGTTTGTAGTGTGCAATCGTCTTATATTAATTTTATGTTTATCTATTATGTTTATTTATTACCTATCTATGACTAATGGCAATTTAATAAAATTATATTACACAATATAGTTGATTTTTCTTTTGCCATTATAGTTCAGATGAGTTTATAATACATTTACTCTTTAATGCTGAAAAAATATAATTATTTCCGCACGAAAAATCACACAAAAATACTTGGTGTTTAAATCACTATGAATATGCATAATCTATTAATCTATAGCTATTTTATTTACCAACGAATATTCTATTTACACATAATACAATTAATGTTTAAATTACAATAACACAAATGTATCAACGATAAATTTAAGACGTATTTGAACCAAGAATCCAATTTTATTTAAATAACATTACTATAAACATAATTTAGTATAATATATAAATATAAAATTTTTATTGAATTCGTCACTTATAAAAAAAAAAGAAAAAGAAATTGTATTTTGTTTAATTAACATTATTGTAGACCAAAAGTGAGTATATAATCTATATTATAATAAATCTTGTACATATTTTATTCACTATGAAGGTATTTTTAGCGGAGTGCTCATCGGATTAAAATGTTCTAGACATAATACGAATTTCAAAATATTTTAACTCGTTTTGTATTATTTTATTATTTTTTTAAAACTTAAAATTATCTATGTTTTTAGCTTTTTCTTCGTTTTATCTATTCTCAATACTGTAATATATTTTAATAAGTTTATTCACATTTTTGATTAGGAATTTAAAAAATGGTTTAGCATAGAGATGTATTCATTTTTTATGAGCTATTAAGTTCAAATTGTGATCAATGGGGGTATTTACAAATTATGAGTAAAATAATAATTCTTTTTTTTTAAATTATAGTAATTTTGTCCTAATTAAAAAATATGTTTTTTATTGTTACAGCATCAACATCATGGTTATAAAAAATATTATAATAACGTAGATACTTGAAAAATTCTACTATTGCTTAAATTACTATTTTCTATTCACAATAAATGTTTAAAAATATTTTGATTAATTTTGACATAAAATATTATATATTTACTTATATTTTAAAACTGAAATTAATAAAATATGTAATTTGCAATAAAAACGAGATGAAAATCAGATATATTAGTTGTACAAAATAACTGTAATAATGAAAAAATGTTCTCACCATTTTTATAATTTATAGTCTACAGTAATATTTAAAGTAATTTATACTTATTATTAATTAGTACACTTTTAGTGAAATATCTTTTCTCTATTAATATAATGGTACTTACAACTATAAACTAAAACCAAATCTTCTATACACACTAAATTAATCATTATGCATATTCATTTGTTTCGTCGAGTGTCAAATATGTGAGTTTGGAAAATTCTACTGAAGAAATAAATTAAGAAATGAAAATATATACAATATACATTATACATTAAAATATGAATACTATTAAAGGAGGAGGGTCTGATTGAACGCTATGAACCGTAAAGGCTTACTACAAGTATTTTGTAAAGAAGACAAGTAAAAATAATATAAATTAATTCCTTATTTCAATAATTCAAATTGTATTTTGATTTAATGCTTTTGCATAATGATTCATTATGTTTAAAATAAGAAAAATCATTATTATACTTTTTAATAATTTAGTATAATAACCTCATATAAAATTTATCTTATCCAAGTATATTATATATTTTTTAATTTATACATAATAAATGCAATAAACAATTAATAAATATATTTTAATTATTGAATAATAATATTATGTAAATTGATATTATTTTAATTTGGAATATTTCCAATTTAACTCATAATTATATTAAATGATATTTTTAAATGTTAGAAATACAATCTTATTAAGTCTAACTAACTATCAGAATTCAAACAACATACCGGCTAATTTCTTATTACACATACCAGTTACCTAAATTTATTGACTCACTAAACTTAAAATAAATATCTAGCTGTTTCATTTATTGAGCAGATTTTTAAGGTCAGATTTTAATGAATTGCTTGGAAAAAACCTGGGAGCTTTGATCATAAGGATATATATTTTGGAAGATTTGGATAATATTTTATTATTAGAGTTTTTAGCAGAACCTCAGAATTTCATACGCTTATAGGAGCTAGATGTAGGGGAATTATATAAAATAAGTTTTAGAGGTAATATTAAGTTTGAATATAGAAGTGACCTTAACGAGTGAAGTACGTGGTTCAGCTTCTTATGCAAATCCTTAAGTTGAAAGGATCAAGTTAAGTGTCTTTCCAGTATTATAATTTATCTAGGTAACTTTAAATATATATATACTGATGAAAATAGAATAAATAAAAATGTGTCATGATCTTCCGCATTCTGACATAATATGACGAATGCCGAGATATTTTCAAAATGTTAACTATTAGGTACTCGATTGTAAAAATCATATTGTTTATATGTATGATTGTATTTAGCTTATAAAACCTGCACTGTCATATATTGAAAATAGATAAGTATTTTTTACAAGAAACTTTAATTTTTAAGTGAAGATAACAAACAATCAAGGTAAATATCCCAAAAATAAAAATGGAATACACACAGTATTAAAATGTACTGTATGCTGTATAAATTAGAGTTATTTTTTATAATATAGGTCATAAAATATATATTTTTTAAAACAATAATATCAATGTAATTAAATAATACTTAAGCTTTATAGAACCAAAAAAAAATTGAATTACTTATTCTGGTATTCATTACATTTATGATATAACTTGTATAGCCATGCAATAAGTTTATTATTCATAATATTTAGTTAATAAAGAAATCTTCAGGTCAGTAGTTTACAATTGGATGTTTAATTGACTCTACTAAATTAAAAAGATCATCTATGTACAATGTAAAAATGTGTATAAGACTTATTTATTATACACAGTTTATATATACAATAAAAACAAATAACATATAATATTAAATATTTTCTTTCAAGAGTTAAATGTTTTAAACTTTAAAAAAAAAAAAAAAAAACCAGCAATTATTTTTAATCTACAATAATGATGTGATTTTTTACCATAAACACAAGGTACTTTGAAATAACTATTTATCAAATTCGTTTAATTAAACGGTTCGTTAATTTATATATAATAGATAACAATGTAATTTATGAATTATAACGAAGGGTACTTAAAAAGAGCGACGATGGAAATATTATTATGTGAGGGAAAAAAATTTATTTTATTATGAATAACATTATATTATATACTACTAAAAATGAGTTTTAATAGTGTTGTAATGGTACCTGTATTGTATCTCTACTTGGAAATTCGCGAGCAAAGGAACGCTTTAATTCTATAATATTCAGCCTTGCCGCGTTTGTTTCAACATATTATGGTAATATTGTCGGCAACATCGTCACTCGGTACACCAGGTACTCCTAGTGACTTTCAGCACCATCCACATTAGTTACTACCAGTGACAAATTAATTTGCAATGAGACAAAAAAGGGTATAGAAATCTGCTATTTAGACATTTAGTACGAAATAATATTATATTTTGCCATATGAATTTTCTACCCGAGGAAAATGATTTGTGAACAAGAGGAAATGCACATATATTATGCTATATCACATTATGTTTTATTTTTAAAAGTATTGGATACTTATAAATTAAATTGCGAATGGTTGTAGTAAATTCGTTAAATTATCTTAAGTTTCGATGATAGGAATAAAGTGGCACATAATAATAATATTATTAATATCTATATACTATTTTAGTAAGTTAAAAAAAAAACGTATCGTGAAATATACTAATTAGTGATTTAGGCCGATAGATCGTTTCTGTTCAGAATCGTTTTTCGCATACAACGATAATATAACCTTGAATTCAAATAAATTGAACACACTTATTGATAGTAAACCTAGACACCCAATGTATAAAAAAACAGCGGTTCCCACTTGCCTACCTTTTTTCAATTGTTTTTTTTTTTTTTTTTTGTATTTGTTTTTATGATTTCTAAAAATAATGTAATTGGTTTCAGTTATAGTGTAACGGTCATTTTACGTAGAATGCAATGCTCTGATTTTATTGCATTGTTTTTTAATATCACGATCGATAAATTTACATAGTATCGCTGTTATTCCATTATACAAATTATAAAGTTCAATTATTCAAAAATATATTTTTTTCATCATTAATTAGACATAGGTATTTACTAGGTATTCCTAGTGTTATACTTTTTTTTTTAGAATATTAACGTAGGTTCACATACATAAGTATCAGTTTAACAATGATTTTATTTGATATTTAAATTTATCTTTCTTCTTTATTAACCTTTTGTCGTTCATATTTAAAGTTTAAAAAAGTTTCTAATACTCTATATTTGAGTTTTTCTGAATTTTAATATTAAATTATGATTTGGTTTAGCTTAAAAATGATACCAAGAGCTTTTTCAAGTAAATATTTATATGGGTAATAATGTATTATCTAAAAAAAAATGTTTAATCTTGCCTTATTTTATTAGAGCTCATCTCGTAATACATAATTTAGAAAAGGGAGGATTGTTGATAATTTTTCACCAGAACTAACATTACTTTTCAATTTTCCACTGAAAATATGTTTTGTACAATAATATATTGATTTATAAACGACTATATTTAAAATCAAATATCGTATTTTACACTTAGACACGTGTATACAATTATACGTTTTATTCATTGATATGACACTTCAGTTAAAATATACATGCTATCAGGAATTCTTTTGTAACCAAAACAATAATAGGTATTCATATAAAAACAATTCTATCCAAAATTGTAGACACGCTTCATATGAGTTTACTTTGAACAGGCGTAAGCAATAAGCATGTACTACTCGAATGCTACAAGGCGTAATACCGCGTTTTTTTTTAAAAAAAAAAAGAACAGTTGTATACATATATTTGTTAAGGTTCGAATTCGTAGTAACTAAAAAAAGTGTACATACACCTACTTCAAAAACACGTTTTGTGCAATATTCAACTTCTTTTATAACGACCACATGTCGTAACTATATAGTATCTATATATTATTATTATAAAGTTGACGAAAATATCTAGATGTACTTAATTCAAATAAAATAATAGTACCTAACCTATTTCATTACAATATTTGTCGTATTCCTACTTATATAGTTATTGAACAATAATATCCTTTGCTTGATAAAAAATAATTATATACATTTTATAAAACAACTTACTTTAGTCATGAACGCTCTTTGTTTATTAGAAAATGTTATAGGATCAGCGCATGACTAGTACAGTTACAGTATAAAATTGAGACTCAATTATGAATAAAAATAAATTTAATTGATATAATCTGGAAAAACGTTTTCTAAGTTTACAGATTGGACAGTGTTTTTCAGAATTTATAGATGGTAATAATAGTGTACAAATAAATTAGGTAAATGTTTAGTTGCCTATATTCGTAGGTGCTATAATGCTATATAGGTACCGGGTTAATGATGAGTTTGATGGACACCAGGTTGCCTAACCTTAAAACTGAACGGGACCCATTTTATGTATTAATGTATGAACAGATAGCTTCATTATAGGCATACACTATTATTATCTCAGGAACACTCATAATACATCACAGAGTACGCATAATACATATTATTTGGTTTTTGAAGTCGTGCATTCTGTATAACTTTATAGTTTTTTTAAATTGATAATATTATGTAAATTAAAATATTTAACTTATAATTCGAGTTGTAAATTATGAATTAATAACATAGCATAAAATGTTGATGCATTTAAAATATAATAATAATAAAACGATTATAAATATTTGTTTAAATTCACTGGTATTTGAACTTCAAATATACGTGATTATAGTAATAACAGGACTATAATAATTATGGTACACCGAACTACGCATGCGCCGTGGTCATTTTATGATACATCACCCTAACTCCACATATAATTTTTTTTTAAGCACGTAACTCCACACATGCTATTTAAATTTGTATTGTCTAAATACAATATATTATGTTATTTAAGTTAAATAAAAATAATATTAGATAGGTAATACTGAAAATAGCGTAATCTAAAGATGTGTCGCACTAACATTTATATAAATTATTTTAAATCTAAATAGTAAATAGTAATAAACTGATAACTGATAACTAATTATCTAATAATAATACATACATAAATAGGTACCTACAACAAAAATAGTCGTTGTCAGTGTAAAACTAAATGGAATTAACTTTTTACAAAATTATATCTGTCAATTGAGTTGTCGTAACCATAACAATTAATATGTATATAATTTTATTTGTTTTGTGTGTAAATTACATATTAGTTTTTGTTAAGTTCTAATTATCCTACTATTTCTACTTTTATGATTAGATATGAGTTAGTAAATATAATAGTTAAATTTCAACATAGTTTTACACCGATATAGCGATATCTTAATTAATTTTATGACATGCAAACTTTTAGTGTTAAAAATATTTTTAGAATGTGAAACTGCAGTGGGTTTGTTTTTTCGACCGTATTGAAATACGGTGCATGCGGATTCGCAAAATATTTTTATTCATGTGGTTCTACGGTGCGTCCTATAATTAATGAACTCTGTTGGCCAATAAAACCTTCAAGTACACATTGTTTAGTGGATTTAGAACAAATGTCGTGTAGTCGATACATTGCAACTAAAATTGAAAGTATTTAAGGATAATTAATTTTTTTTTGACATACATCTTCATTTTTTCTGTAAAATTGTAACTAATAATTGACGAGAAATTGTAAATGGGAAAAATGTAATTAAATCGAATTAATGCTAAGTAAAGCGTAATACTTAACAATACTTCTTTGAGCAAACGTATGTTATTTACCTAAAATAAAATAAAAGTCAATAACACTTGATTATATCCAAATTATAACAATATTTGTTTGAGTTTCTATTTCAATAATGACATTGGTTCGTATTATATAATTAAAAATAATGTTAGTAATTACTATAGTAATGCGCAACAAACATGTCTACCTATGGTTACAACTTATATGTATGGAGTATAACTGGTATTATTTAAATCTACAATGCCATGTTGCTAATATGAATTTTGAAGTAATGATCCACCAGTTTTACAATCGATTTTTATTTATTAATATATGATATTAATAATATAATTTTACAAACAGACAATTTAGAAATGCAGTAAACCGGAAATTATTATTTTAAGAAACTATCTGTTCATAGGAATTATACAGTGACCGGATGTTAGACTGTTGTCTGGCCTCGATCACTTTGACACAGAATAGAGATATTTCTAATATTTAATTTGAAAACTACAATAAACCATCGAATATAAAATTTATTATGAGTAGAGTTTGTTTAAATACGCCTCTGTTTACATTTTTTCATTTCTTCTACAGTTCTCTGTTTTTTTCCATACAAGCTAGTTACTAAGAAAAACTAATGGAAGAATGAAAAATTACTTTTTCAAAGTAATAATATAGAGATATTCTGTAGAATCCATTCTTAGTCGTTACCTATCTGAGAAAATTTATTAAAAACTAGTGTTTTTAGCATTTATTCTATCCTAAAAATTAATCAAAAAATAATGATCATGAAAGGTTAAATTTTATTTGTAAAACCAATATTATAATACTTCTTACTTCAATCAAAATATACCTAAACAATTTTATTATTATATATTTGTTATAATTCATATAATGCGTGAAATGTAGAAATATTTATTTTAGATATTATTGATTCCCATAAATTATCTTGACCGTTTCTTAATTAATAATGACGCATTCGTTTTTCAGTCGTGGTTTTGTATGTCGTGACATGTTAAAAAATAATATTTCAAATTGTCAATCCAAATAATTTTCTATGTACTTGATTTTTCTAACATTATATTTTTTTTTATATTTAACGAACATTATATTATTCATATACATAATTTTATTATAATGCTAAAATTTATTTTCGAACTACGTGAATTCATATGGTGATATTTTATTATTAGCCAATAAGTATTTTCATCATTCAATAAAACACATTTTTGTTAGGAGCAGTTTTTTTGTTTCATTTAGCTGGGTTTTTAGTAAAACTATTTTTTCACACTCGGAAACTTGGTGAAGTCTATTACAAATTTGTTAACATATTAAAAGAAATGTTTTTGTAAATTTAGTTCTTATGTTACAATTTATTATTATTATATTTTATTTTAATACAGTGTTGAGAAGTTTCTTAAAAAAAGATATTTTTAAGTTAGTTCATAATAGTTGTAGTATATCTAAGTGATTTATTTGATTGCTACTTAAATAATATTAACTATTTATAAAAAATAATATATAATAAATCATATTCAAATTATAAATATGTATTTAGTTTTTATCACATGAAACGGAAAATATGCATAATGGACTAAGGCAAAAAACCCATCCCTAAACTCACCAATATAGAAAATATAATATATAGATCAATAAATAAAAAAATGTAGATTAACAGTCGATCATATTAAGCTTTCATGTTAAAAGCAATTTTATTACAGGACAAATGAATAAAATAAACTATCTTGTTTTTTTTCATAAATACTAAAAAGATTAAAATTTTAACTAATATAGACGACTAAATACATTCCAGGTGTAAATAATTTAAAAATGTAGTTTAATTTTAGGAGCGAAATTTTATGTACCTATATGTACCTGTACGTACTTAATAGTTTCTTATTTACAAAAATTTAAAGTTTAGATAAAAGGAATAAAGTAACAGGAATATCACTTGTAATATTATGGTATTATACCGTGGTAATCTGGGCTTGAAGAACTTTATTAGGAGTTGTAAACAAGAAACTATTGGTTCAATATTGGATTTACATACAACACTTTTCAAAATATTACAATATTGTACTTTGAAATATTAAATTAAAAATACAAGTTTCATCTGAGAAAAATAATACTTATAAATCCTATGGAAATATTATTATCTTTTTTTTTATTTATTGTAGTTATTATCTGTAGATAATCTCTTACCTCTAATATTTTTTTGTGTAACATCTTCGGGAAAGCGAACCATCCGACGAAAACGCCAAACAACAAAAATATGATACCAATAACGGTAAGCGGCGTCGGTGCTCCCATATTGATAGGATAAAGTCGTCGTCGTCGTTGTCACTAAATAAAATTAGGCTTTGCTTTCAAATATCTGATTTGCAGTCACTTGAAAATGTAAAGCTATAATAAGAGGTTTGTGTCACGTAAGATATTCAAAATTGGCAGATTTATACAATAATCATAGTATTAAGAATAACCGTCTGATGGATCATGCTCATAATAATATGTAGCAGGTATTAAGGGCTGTTCGTTACGAAAAGATAATCGATACGATATAAAAATATCGATTGGTGCTACTGTAATTTGGCATGCCCCATATAAATCCCGTGTACGGCACTACGGCGTACAATAAATTATTCGCGACTAAAGATGTTTTGCCGGTCATGGAATAAAGAGTGAAATTTTCAAACCGGACTACTGCGCGAGTTACGGTGAACTTGTCGTCTTAAATTTTCTTTATCTTGGTCTTACCAAATGGCAGTAAACCAATTTGAACTATTGATAGCTAGAGTTTTATAGTGTTATGATTTCAATAGAAAACCAGTATGATAATAATCGTGATACGGACTGTATAGAAATTATTTAATTGTATATTACGTACCAAACGAAATAATGAATCAGCGAAGCTGTTAAAGTGTATTCGCAGTGCACAGTGTTATGTGAATTTTTTCAACTTTTAGCCTATGTGTCACAAGACAACTCCAAATTTTTGGAGCACTGACCGAACGACGGACGGACCGACCGACCGACTACTACTGGCCCGTATGGTCGGCGCAATTTACGTGAACCGATTCTTAGGTCAAAGAATTTCAAGGATCCACGTAAGTGTGGTATATTTTTTTAGACGATCGCGTGGAATACGGTATTGGATACGGTCGGGGCGTCTACAAATATTATACAGCGGTATAATATGTATAATATCCACCGTAACCCATAATTACTATACGCAGTTCTTTTTCCTACGGAATCCAGCGATATCATAAATAAATTATGATGCGACAACGGGGTCCCACCGCCGCCGCCGCAATCGTCCGTGTCGTGCCCCCCTCGGCAACCTAGATCGCTCGATCCCTTTCTGTCATATATGACGTACATAATATTATTTAGGACAGCAATATGATATTATTATTAGATACCTACCTAAATTAATTAAATTTCGGACGTATATATTTCAATATATTTGTGTATATAATATGGCCACACGATTGTCTATATTATATATACATATATTATTCAATACGCCTTTTCTTAAATTATTCTTTTTATTTTCGACTTTATTTTAGAACTAAAAATCTGTAATTTAAATTTACAATAAAAATGTATGCTGATGTATGTATACATTTATTTGGCATACGACATGTGAAAATAGAAGCGACCCAATTATTCATTGTTCTAATGAGAAAATATAAAGCTATTGTGTGTGTGTGTTTTTTAAGTTTAACTCCTATTTTATAATATATTATATAGTAATTATGTTATAGTTCATGGTGTTTACGTAGTAGTTTGACCGATACACGCATTCGGAGTTTTCGGCAATAATTAATATTAATTGTGGGTTGTGTAATACGGCGGCAGTAACTATAATAATAGTAACAATTTCGGGTTGAAAGAACGGCAGGTGCGAATAAGGTGCCTGGGTGTCGGACTTTCGTTCACCAACACAAAGTATACTGGTCAGACGATACTGTTGCTATGATGACATTTCAGCACACGGTAGTTCAATGAGTACGGGTGTTACGAATATTCTTGATTATTGCATAATATTGATATGAATCGATACGGTAAATCGTAATTAAAAGTGATTTCAAAAATTATATTTTTGATATTGAAATCATATAATCATATCTATATATTATAAATATCAAACACGAACAATGACATTATAATATAATATAACGATGACGATGCACTTTTATTATTATTTTACGAGGCCTACATCGTGTCTATTTTATTTTGTACTAACCACGATACGCTTCGTCTTATTATATGTTTTGAATTGTTCCATTTAAAATGCTCATGGTGTTAATAGGTAATCAGGCGTTTTATACTAGTTAACAGCCAGGTAGGTACTTACAATAAGATCACACATTATATACGTTGTTCATCAATTTCTTCACACATTTAAAAAAGCACGCGTTTTCGCGTATACTGCAACTCAAACGGCGACTAACCCGCATATAGAAAGCCAGTCGACTACAATGTGAACGTCTGAAAATCTTACCGTTGGCTGATAAAATTTAAGTAAATATCAAAAAGAAAATATAACAGTAAGTTATGATTTATGAATAAATAAGACCCATTATTAAACCTATTATATTAACGCAAGTGCTCATATAGTAAGTTGTAAAATGATACACATATATATTTTTTATTCGTTATTATTATTTTATTGTTGATGCATATAATATGTATGTTATGAGTATTTTGCGTCAACCTTTTTTTTGTATAATGCTAAATACTAAAAAGTTTTTCACACATACGCGAGCGCGAAATATTGCTGAATGATTGGAGAAACTTCATAGAGTTATAATAACCGTACCATATAGGTGGTAATGTAATTGTGTACTTTTGCCATATAATTCTAAAAAAATGTACGTACAATTTTAAATTTTATCGTTTCTGTAAAAATATGAAGTATAAATTTTAACAATACGCCAATTATTAATGACCGACACGTATGATTGCACATTTTGCAGTACAATACGTGAATAAAATCGCACCCATTACTTGGGTGCGCGCGCGCGCGAAGGAACTATAGGTTATAGAGCCATAAGAATATCGACTGACTATAGGTAGATGGTTGTTACATCACTCGTACTAGTATACATTTTTGTGTTGCTGAATAATGCAATAAATTTGCACTGTAGACCTTTCTGTTATTTAAAACGATTCAAATAATCATAAATTCTGCTATGTAATATTATGTGTGTGAATAGTGTGAATATAGAGATACGTATAGTAGAAATATAATGTTGTACATGTACTATACAGTGGTTGATACGAAGTATGAATATCTATGCGAGAACGGTATGTAAGCGTTTACATAAAACTCACCAAAGACTATCTACGTACTGATGTTTACAAAGCATATAAATATAATGTCTTATATAGCATTTGTGCTATAGAAGAGTTTTGTAGTTCGTTTATCGTAAACATAGAAAATTAGTTCAAAATCTAACACAAAAATGTAAGGTCATTTGTACGACTTAAATACATACAAAGTATACTTAAATATTGACATTGGTTTTAGAATAATTTTGTATATTCTAAAATAAATAGTACTACCTACATAATTCACGTAACTCGATAAATGTTCGTGCGTGTTGTAGAAATAGGTAAAGGTGACTTACATAAATATGTCGATCGCCATCAATGAATGTTTTAGATTATTTATAGTTAAAAAAACTAACGATACATCAAAAGCCAATCATTTTGTGTCCAGAATTTTAATGTGTTTGGATTTGCAAATAGGTACTTGGAAAACTCAATTATTATGAATCCGTTTTCGTGTAACCTAAAATTTTACTTAACCATATAGGTACCAAACTATATAAAGTTGATAATAGTATATTAACAAAAATGTATCTTTAAAATTGAGTTATTGATTGCTTTTAGAATAAAATAAATAGTTATATAAGTTTAAAGTTATTTTATTTATAGGAGTACCGAAACCTGAACAAGGAATTAAAAAGTGTATCTACACAGACAGGTTGTTTTAAATAAGTGAGTATAAAACTATAATATTATGTATAGAAGAAACCCAGCGGCCTATATAAAAATCTTCATTAATTCATTACAACAGTGACATTTTTATCCATATCATTATCATAGGACAATATGTCAACATATGCATTATCATATAAATAACGAAATCATTCTTTGGTTGAAAATTTGAAGTACTTGTTACACAACATGACTGTCGTAGTCTGATTAATAAGTTAATAATTGTTCGTACCTAGTCCATTAATAGTCACCGTTTTCGATTAATATTGCGGAGTAATTGAAAATCTATTGAAGCACACGATATTATAATAGATCACAAATAATAATATTTTGATTATAGTAAATGTTATGTATTATCAGATCATCGGTTATTGTCTCTGCGGAAATCGAATTTTCTGCTTTGAATATGCACCTCTTAATATTAACATACAAGTTAATAAACATAAAGATATAACTTATTATACTGCCCCACCGTTGTCATTCGAAATGTCGTGTACTGGCAGAAAGTATAAATAGCAGTTATACATAATATGCTTCCGAGATCATAAATTGACAAGTGCGCACTGTAATTACAAAAATACACGCTATGTTGATAATATACAACGCAAGTAAACACATATTATGTAATATAAACATTAAAATATAATATACCTAGAAAATGTATATTTTAATTTTACAGAATATTTTACATAACAACTTTCAACTGGGTAAATAATATGGAATCTTGAGAATAATAATAACCGTTAAACATTTAAATTGTATTATGGCTTTGTATAGTTTTGTATATAGGCAACTATTTAATTATATATAAATACATACATAGGTATACATAAAACTACTAGTAATTGATATTTCAAAATGTAAACGCTTAATGTATATTGTATATTATAAACTGCACTTAAATATGATTTTAGGTGGAATGATGAAGGGTGTCATACTGTGGGTGGTATATGTAAAAATTTGTCCCTACGGTTGAAAAAAATACCACCCAACACTTATCGTCATTTTGCAGTTATTCACCGTTTTAGGTCTATTACGTCGAGTACCAATATCGTTAATTGCAAAATGTATGACTGCGAATAAATGCAATGCGCACGTGAGCGTACGAGCATATAGCGTTAAGCTTTCGTTTGCAGGAAAAAACCAACTATAACGCGTACAGGCGAACCGTCTTCTATACATGTATTTATATAACCTCTAGACCATAGACGTGTAAGGCGTAGGCTCGTTTACAAACGAACATTTAACTCAACCCGTTATTATACATTAATAGTTTATTTTCATAAGAAATATTTTAACAACACGTATTGAACTAGTTATACATAGATAAATGTATGTTATGTTTAAATAGTGAAATGATTATGTCGTTTCGTGAAATATATAGGTAGGTAGGTATTTTTGAAACTTCCAAAATAAGACGATAAATCGTATAAATAATTTATAATTTAAGTAGATATTTTAAAAATTCCTCATATTAAAAATCTACTTTCCTTTTCTTTATTCTTTTTTAATTTACAATTATTTGAGGAATGGAAAATTATTTGCTTTTATCGTTAAATTGTTCTAGCTTAGAGTATTTTCGACGTACAAAGAGGCTTTTCGTTAAAACAATTACCGAAAAACAATCACGAAAGCGTCTAAAGGGAAGACTAACCGCGTTTAAAGTTCTACTCAAGGCTTGTTGAAGCGGATCTACTAGAACTAGAGGCACTTTTCGCATTCATTCGAACGAGTAAGTAATCAAAACAAATTTGGATAATTTATTGTTCAAGTCGATTTTAAATTACTAGAGGTACCTCGACACAACATGCGTCCATATAGTACGTCGCATGTACATTTCAATGGGGATAAGTATTTACTATCTATACAGGAATATATATGTGCAGTTTAATGATGAAACACGTGTATTGTATATATATATAGATTTTTATTATTGAGTGGATGAATTCAACACTGTAATAATTTAATTACACATATTATAATATTATTGTACGATTAAAGATTTTGAAATTTGCAACGGGCACATCAACTGCAGCAGCGATGTAGTCGGACGGATGGTCTGTCTTCGGCGAGTGAAATATTTTCAGAATCTGGAAAAAAAACGCAAAAGATATTATATCGAACTCGAACCAAAGGATTAGCGGGTGTGCGATTCGGTAAACTCGTATTTTTCAGGTGTCTGTGCTAGTTTTGGACGACTCAGATCGTCGCGGCAACACGTTACCGACTCGAGCCAACCGTACGTCCACCCCTCTCGCGTTTCGTGTCGTGTCATCAAACGGCATTTATGTCGGATTCAGTCGGCGTCAACCTGCCGCTTTGTAAATGTTGATGATCGAAAGTTAGACGATTCGAAACGACAACGGATGTAGGTATGTAAAAACACGACTCGACACACGGAGGGGGGGGGGTGCGATCGCGGTGCCGTTTTCGCTTACCATAATCGTGTCGTCAGTCCGCTCAGCGACGGTGGTAGTACACTGGGTGGGCTGGGGCGTAGACTGGGGCGCTGGCGACCACTGCGGGGTGAGAGATGCTGACGCTGGAGTAAGAAGTGGCGGCGGCTGGTGCGTGGTAGACGGCCGGTGCGTGGTAGACGGCTGGTGCGTGGTAGACGGCTGGTGCGTGGTACACGGACGGTGCGTGGTAGACGGCTGGTGCGTGGTAGACGGACGGCGCGTGGTAGACGGCCGGAGCGTGGTAGACGGCTGGGGCGTGGTATACTGACGGGGCGACGGCTGCGATGATCAAAAAACAGAATAATATGAAAAACACATGAATATAATAATATTATGCCGAGTTGAACGACGACAGGAGATCATCGTCGTGACGTTTAGAATACGTTTAAAAAACCATTGAGATTATGCAGTCGTCTGCTGTGACGAAGTATATAATATTTATTACATTTATTGATACGTATCGACGACGCCGAGACATGAATTAATACATATATACTTCTATCGCTGTCACATTAAATTACATAAGCGTAATATCGCCGTCGCAACTGTCAATAAAATGTTAATAACAACTATAACGACAGCGATGCGAGCGATGTCGCAGCTGTGACTCACCGTAGATGGCGCGTTTGTCCTTGACGGATTCGGACTTGTCGGCAGCGGGCTTGTCGGCGATTGGGGAAGCGACGGCGGCGGCTACGAGCACGAAGGCGATCAACACCTGGATTGGTGGCGACAAATACAAAAACAACAAATGTGAGATAATTCGATAGTAAAAAAATGAAAAAAAATATGCTACTGTGGTAAGACCCTCACTGTGAATTGCATGATGACGGTGATTGTTGTGGGTAATGTATATAATATATACGATTAAATTGGTTGAGGTGTGGTTGTCGTTTGTCGGAGACTTGGACGAGCTGTTGATGACTGATGACTTTGGACATCGGACGCACGGCTTTTATACTCGTCCGCGGCAGCTCAGCCCCCACCCGCCCACGACCTACCCTTCTCCGAGACGACCGGCCCGGCAGAACGATTTCGCAAAGTTGGACGAGATCGGCATGTCGTCGTCATCGCAGTCAACTCGACCACGGTCCCAAAACAGTAAAACGGGCACCGCACCCGGTCGGACACGGTAAACAACTGATTGTGGAGGAAAGAGTATTAATATGATGGGTAGGGGGGTGGCGAGGGTAGACAAGTCGGACTTCGTGAGGTCGCTTACACAATACGCCGATTATTGACGTTCGTCGACGTGAGTAGGCATACGATTGTAAAAATAAGTGTAATATCGATACGATGACCGTCTTAGCGATATTGTATTATTATTGTGATAATGGCGACGTTATTGTACGGGCGCGGGCGACCTCGGACCGATGAACGTCTTTCGGCCCGTCACCATGGCAGGACCGACAATGGGGCTCAAGCAGCGGCTGCAGTCGCGCAACGCCGGTCGGACCGCGGACGCCGCGTCCGTTTGCGCCTCTATACATACAAGTGACTTGGCGCATCGATCACATTTTGTACACACGACGAGTCACTGCAAATACGAAATCATATTGGGTAATCGAGCGAAATATGTTAATGGTTTTTTTGTGATTTCAATAGGGGGTTATTTTATTTTTGCAATCACGGTTATTGCGATTTTCATGATAATTTGAAAGTAAATAATATTACTAATTACTTATTAAATGTATCTCAAAATAATGTGGAAGTGTATGTACTAAGTCATCGATATTACATAACTCCACTAACGAAGTAATTCGTTGGGCGGACTCCGATAACGGTTATATTATTCACTCGACCCGTTTTTTAAAACATAATAATCTCTATGATACCTATATACACAGTTTTTATGGTTTTTTTTTTAATTGCAATTTTTTTTTGTTATTATTATTCTGTTTTTCAAACAGAAAACATTAATTTTTCCATTTAAAACTCGTTAAGAGTTAAAAGTGCAGTAATTAATTGTCGTGAGGTATGAATTGATTCGCCACTATTTAAGACATTTTAAACGTTTATTATATAATAATATTGATCTAAAAATGAATATATTTTATACATATACAATTGGTATTTTAATATTTATCATATATTTTTGATAGAATGAATACTCCAGTAAAATAATAAATTAAATAAAACAAATGATAACGAATGAAAAATAGGTATATAATCTAAAACATCGGATAGCCGTATAATCACCATTGTAAAATAAATCAATTATGAAAAATATTTTTGTATAGGATTATAAATAATATTGTTCAAAGATTTCAAGAAACCTATCATGGGTAAATAATTAGCCTCTATTTATTTATTGTTATTTGTCTATTGGTATTCAATTTCGCCGTATGCAATGTATTTATATTATAATAAAAATCAGTCAATGATGGTCGTTTTATGTTTATGCCAATATTTTTCGTTTCATTTGAAATTATAATTTTTTTCTCCATCTACGTCTTTATCTGCTTTTGACAACGAACATAAAGTTTAATTAATTTAAATTTTAAACAATTACCGTATTTAATTATTCTGTCAAAGGAATAGTTTAGTTTGTTGTAAATCTATTATAATCATATGTATTTAAGCTGTTCAAAGCGTGTACGGAAATAAAATGTCATCAAGGATTGCATTACTAACAAAGTATAATAAGCAAAAAAAGTTTAAAAAAATATATATTTTAAATATTACGTGGGTATGTAAAGATTTTACGAAAAGGTTAATAATATTTTAATGTATAAGTAGGTACAATATAGTTACGGCCACCATAATATTATTTTTGATCATGTTCTAAATAAGAGACTTTAAAAACTCTACACATGTAAATAGGTACTTTTAATCTTTTAGTCGTCCTGTTATTTTAAAATACAACCAGATATACAACTACTCTCGTATTTTACACTGATACATGTACTACGTAATCTGGAACATTACACGTGGCTAAACATTACCTATACAATTACTTGAAATATATAAAATTGTGATGGAAATTCGCAATTTGTATTTTACAGAAAACAATAACTGTATTCAGCACTATTATATAATTATGTATTTGTTTTACTTTTTTATTTAAATGTAGGTATGTTTTATTTTGAAATAATATACCGAGAAGTCAAGATATATAAACATATCGGTTATGTAACTGGCCAAAAATATGTGTACCTAGACATAGAGATTTCAGTATACATTGACGACTATCATTATTATTTATTGATCTTTTATTTATTTTTAACTTTGTATATTATAAACTAAACATTATATGTACATGAAGTATTCGTAAAAATATTTTTTTAAATTAAATATAGTGTTTTAATGTCTATTAGCAGAGATAAACCGTCAACTGCAATGACATTGGATCAAATTTTGAAGACTGCATTAATAGTTAATCGACCATCACCAAAGTTGCACAAAGAACTAATGAGTGAAATAATTAAGGGTTAGCTAAGTCATATTAAATATGTGTTATCACTTACCCGATAATCGATAATTATAATAGGTGTGTGTCTAAAAAAGACGGTTCGGCTTGCTCCAAAAAAGCAAGACGTTTCCAACGAATTATCGATGATTTTGAGAAGACGTATAGCATTTGAATTATCGAGTTCAAGTAACGAAAGTTTATGCAACAGTCAATCAGATGATTGGAATATACATTATGATAATTGATTGTTTTTAATTCCGTTTTATTTGTATAAAATAAGTATTTTTTTTAAATGTTTTTATGATATATTTTTTTTAAGGTAGAAATATTCGAGAAACTTCAAGAGCATAGATTATTCGATGAAATAAGTCAAAATGGATTTGTTTACAATAGTCAATAATATAGCTTAATAGAAATTTAATTCATCTAGGCAGTATAAAAATAAATTTTTCTAAGTAAATAAAAAAATAAAAATAAAAATCATTTTAAATTTATTATAATGATATCTTATAAAAGTAGGTCAGCGCATTTCGGTGGTGGATGTTTGTCCATCGTCCCATCGGTCCTCGGACAGGATAGTGTAATTTTACTGCAGGTATTCGATTTGAATGCAATATGATTGCATTCGATAAAAAATGATTCTGAGCGGACGAGGGGATCTTTTTTATTTAATTTTATTCGTTTCTATGGTGATAAACAAAGCCGTTATTATTTTATATTACATAATCGTGAAGTTGTACATTTTTTCTCGATTTTATTTTGAGTATCATTTCGAAAATCGAAAAATGACCACCTCTCTAAAGTACCAGCTCAAGAACATTACCTTTCAGAAAATATGCTACACTTGTACTTTTGAGCAAGTTTAGGGGGGAAAAAAGAGTGTACAGAATAAAAAAGAAATACACATCATTGTAAAACCAATACATTCCTCGCTCTGCTCAGAATCTAAAACTAGAATTCATTATAAATAAAAAATTTGAAATTCAATTTTAATTTAATTTTTTTTTCAGTTGTGATTATTATTATAATATTTACTAAAAACTAAGTTATATGATATTAATAATTTGTACCGTGTCAAATACTATGCATATCGAGAAAAAATATTTATCACCTATACTGGAATGTCGAAAAAAATTACCCAATAACCTAATCTAATAGTGAAATATTGCAATATAATATTTTACTGGTAAACTTTAAAATAAGAAAACTTTCGATGGTTTTAAATGATGCCATATTTCTTGATAATATTACAATTTAAAATATTAAATTTTGTATGAAAAATACCATGTCTATAACATTCATCTAAGATTAGCACATGTTGATTGACTGCTAAACAACAAAGTTAATATAACTTTAAAACCATCCCATGCTCAGAAAATAAAAAACTTATATACTTAATTCATCATCAAAAAAGAAAAAATGGTTTCAACCTTTATTATCATCCCAATTTTTGCATACGACCTTGTTATTTTATTACTGTCATCATTAATATTAAAATATAAAAATTGGTTTGAAATTATTTTACAAAATTTAATTGTACATTGATAAATTGATAAAATAAGTAAATAAACAAGTGTATACATTCATTCGACATTAAATCAATGTTATTGTATGACTAGGATATTATACTACTAATTTTCATCAAATAAAGTCTAGTAATATTAATGGTATCTTAAAATAGTATTTTCATTAATCAATCTATTATAATTCTAAAACCGTTTTATTTTTAGTTAAACTAAAGTATTGATTTTTTGTATCATATTTAATATTTATTGAATTTAAAATTATAGTATTGTGTACATACAATTTATCTTGCTTATAGTTCAATTTATTATTATAAATTTATTTCATAATAAAAGTATACATATTTTTATGTTATCATAAATAAGTGGCTAGGTATCTATAGTTTATGGTTAAGAGTTCAAATTGACGCAATTTATCAACATTAATTAGTAAAATACTTATATAGCATACGGCTATTCTCTATATTATAGGATATTATGTATTTGATGACATAAAATTATATTAAAAATATAGATTTCTTTGCAGATAATTTTAATTAACAGTTATTTAATAGTGGAACTTTTATTATTTCACCAATAAATAAATATTGATGTAAAATATATAAAGTTTTACAAAATTTTGAAATTAAAAGTTCAAATTAACTACTTAAATATTTTACTTTAATATTAATTTATAATTTAAAGTAATAGATATGACATCTCTCCCTTTGTAGATTGATGTAAAAATTCTTAAAAGCATTACATTTTTGACCTTATATAATATTATAATAAAGATGTAATATTTTTATAAAATAAAAAAAATGTGTATAAAATATAATTATGTAACGAAAAATACTACGAAATAATACGATAACTCATCGTTAGTGTGAAATACCTTAACTTAATAATAATTAATAACTTAATTACGTACTAGCTACACTTCAATTTACGTTTTAACACTATCATTAGATTCTTATCATCTAAATATTGAAATACTTATAAGTAATAAGTCTATAAAACAAGTATAATTATACTCGTTCTATATTTGTTTTTCATTCCTACGAGTATAAGTACAATTGATAATTTATTTATTTATTCATTTATAAATGGGTTGAAACCAATTTAAAATATTTAAAAACTAATTACAATATTTTGACAATACAATAATTGAAATAAATCACAACGGTAACGTTTGGTAACAGTAATAATCAAATTTTGTTCTGTAAAAATAAAAATTGAAAACCTGAACGGTTATTTATGATAAAAATAATTGTTTTTTATGTAAATAATATTTTTTTCGTTTACTCGAGTATTTATCGAGTTGAATTAGTTTTACAAATTATACTGTCCGGGACGAGTGGACTTGCCGATTTCGAATTGAATAACACTCGGAGATAACCTAATGTCTATAGCATAATAATGCGTATAATTGGTATTATAGAATATATACGGTTGTGTACCTAACCCAATACTATACACAGCTGACTCTTCTTGGGCGCGGGCGTTATGCTCAGCGTGACGAAATCTGACGAGAACGGGGAAACAGTGCAATAATAATAATAATAATAATAATAATAATATAATATTAGTATACGGGTGTACATGGCCGGTCGCGTTTGTATAGCCTTGTCCGGTTGATATAAGACCTATAAACGGTTTTCCTGACACCGAAAGATCCATGTCAAGTGCCAAGTGCTCGGTCCGACGAAATCGGTGCGATATATGTAGGTACATAACAAGTTCGAATACACAAACACACACATGGAAAATAGGTATATATTACATATTATTATTATACAGGGTGATTCACCGTGTATACTCCCCCTCCTTTTTTTTCTATTTTATAATGAATGTATTTAAGAACTGATTTTTGGGATTTTTGAAAATTGAAATACTACTATAATAGTATAATATAATCGAGTGTCATTTTTTCGAATACTTATATTTTTATAATCTTAAAATTCATTATTTTTCAACGGGAAATAAGAATCACCATTTTCCTGTACATTTTTTAATACGGTATTTTTTTTTTTTTTTGAAAATTTTGTGACATCTAGATCAATCGAAAGTCTATAAATATTTACTATATATTTTTAAATGAATACAAGTATGCAGGTGTTTGAAAAATTTCAAAAATTTTTTATTTAAATAACGAATTTTAAAAAAAATAATAATAATCCGAACATGCGTATTGCTTAGTAAACCACTCTGTATAATATGAACTACACTCTGCCGTTGCCTACATTTCGAATACCGGTAATTCAATGTGTGCACGATGCTCGTATCATGTATGTATAGAATTAGATTTAGATATAGGTATGCACACATATAATATGCAGCAGCTATTAGGTCTATAATAATGACAACCACGAACATGGTTGGCGTTTAATAACCGTATTATTATATGTTGTTGCGACAACCCGCGGCGAGCGGTTGTCAATGGTATGCCGCGTTTCAACAGTGTTTCGTGTTTGCAATATTATGCGTGAACCACAATATCACGGTTATCATAATATTAATATACACCTGTTATTACATCAAAGAAGAATCTGGACGACGTCAACTTTTTAGATGTCAAAGGTGTGTGTACCAGTGGATCCGGCCGATTTTTGACACCGTACAATTTATATTGCGTCAATACCAACCCGTCATTACTCGTGTTTAGCCGCTGTTAACGGGAAAATTGAGTACCTATTAACGAGCTTATAAGTTAAAGGTTGTTTTTCCTTCGAGTTAATTAACTGACTTTTGAAATGTAGCTAATGAAGAACTACGGTAGATGAGTGACTTTTTTTAAGTTACAACGATACGACTTGATGTGATTAAAGACTATAAAATACAGATTTACGAGTATTTTAAACGTGACAGGGTTGTTCAAAAATCTTTAATTTACTATGATTATAATAATAATACAATTGAATACGTTGCTTTTTATTTCAGCCTGACAAAATTAATTAAATGGAATTAAAAACAGAGAAATGTATTATTATTTATCTGTATTTTAATTATTTGATAAAGTTAGAATATTTTGCTCTATGACTGATTACGACTATGATTTTTGTACCAAAATACTCACGTTAGTGAAAATAAGTTCTGTTTTCGGATCATATAGTGTTGAATGTATTACTTGAATTTGAAAGTTGAGACTAATGTAAGCCATTGTAAACTTTAATGCATTTGTAATGGGGAAAAAAATATCACATAGTAAGCATTATAATTCATAATAAACAATACCTACTAAACTTCTAGTTATTTTTTTAAAAACGTTATCTTAATTTAGTTCCTTTTCTATAATTTCCAATATTAAAAAAGAAAACATAAAATTCAACTAAAACTAGTTTTAAAAAAAAAATAATAATAATATATCATCCAGCCTTGAATACTAACAACATTGTCATACCTTATGTGTTAATAATTACTAGCAAATTCCTCGCATTTTTTATGAATTTATATTTAATTAATCGTCATTGCCAACTTATTAATATTGATCGAAATAAACTAGCTTTTTTTTTTTTTTTTAAAAAAAAAACTACTTCAAATAGCCATAAGTTCTTTTTTTTATATAGGTAGGCATTCCAAATATTTAATTCTTGAATTTGCTGCATAAGCATTCCAACATTTACTGAAATATAAGTGTAAATCATCTACTATAATAATTATTACAATTACTATGATAAACATTAAGTAAAATAAATTAAAATGTTACTACAGGTATTTGTCTAAAATACATAGTGTAAAATATTAAGGTGCTTGTATGAAAATGAAATTTGTTGGTTCCAAAGTAAAAATTAATTTCCCAAGTTATACCAATAAAAGTTATTACATTAATTTACATAAATGGTTCATAACTGTGAAATAAATCATTAATAATTCGTGCTTACTACTTAATAGTGTTGTATCAGCAAGAACTTTATCCGGGAAAGTAAATTTTAACGGTAAGACTACAAACATTGTAAAAGGCAAAATTATGACTAAATGTTTTGAATTAAATGCACAAGACGTACTTGACATTTCGAACAAATTGCCGATGACGATGATGTGGATAATCAATCAAAAAAATGTCCATACGTCTGTTACCCCAACCATATTATTCTATCTTTATTGTATTGCCTATGACTATCCGTTTTCTCGGCCACCTGTATACACGACAATGAAAACTAGATTGTGAGCTATTGTGAAGAAAGCAAATAAAAACTTTCAATTATTATGTCGTTTTTTCTTGTATCACGTCCCGGTAATTATTATGGGTATGGCATCTGTTCAAGTGCGCCTGTTTGTAACTCAAGAGGCCATGTGTAATCGCCATTTACAGAAATCATGACCTAAACTGAAAACATTTCGTAATACTGACGGTGAAATTTATTAAAAAGTATATACATTAATAAAGAAAATTATATAATTAAAGAAAAAATATTTTGAGAAATTCATAAAATATGACATCCAATAGGCTTTAAATATATATATAAAAGTCATGCAGCCACGGATTTATGATAATTTACCACACAAGAAATAAGTACCTACTTGAACAAATAAATTAATTATCCTTTAGAGATCCAATTAAAAATCAAGTAGGTCTAAGTTTATTATAGCATTTAATATTTTAAATACATTTATTCACTCTTATAGACTATGTAAATATTATGAATAATTATATTGCATACATAATATAATAATGTACCTAAAATCAATTTTAAAATAATTTGATTTTTAATTATCTAGAACAATACTTACATTACAATTGTTATGTATTTATAATTTTGGTTATTTTGGTTGAATATATAATTCGTAAAACTTTTCAGTTATAAAATTCAATACATATAATATATAAATATATTTTATCATTTTTAAATAATAAATATATATTTTTGTTTTACTTTTAAGTTAAAAATTACGACCCTAGTACAATAAAATTCAAATTGAATACATATGTCAAATTATTATATTCTATTTTAGTTTTTTATTTATTACTTTTAAGGCTTTTTAAAAATAAATAATTTTGTTTTAGCCTTTCAGAGAATAAGTTTGGTTTACATGTAATTTTACATAGGTTCAGAAATAGGTACAACAAAGATTATTTTAAAGGTTGCAACAGACATTTGCACACTGTACTATGTAGAAGTATAATAGACAATAATATAAAAATGCGGATGTCGTAGTCGCATAGACGCTTTTCGTTATAATCGATTATTGTAAAGATTACATGTAAAAAGAATACTATGAAAAATTGTATTTGGCTGTTTTAGAATCTGAAAATTACCATAGGGTGAATGTATATTGATTTTACAACGATATGTGTTTATTTATTTATATATAATATGTGTGTCAGTCATCACCTTCTAAGGCACTTAAATGCTTAGATCTTCAACTTTAAAGTTAGTTTCCGGTATCAAATTGGATTTACTTGATACTTTATAGTGCTTTAAAAATGTTCAGGAAAAAATAAGAATATTTAAATAAAATTACTAGTCTTTAAAAAAAATCAATTGCTTTTATTTTCCAAGTAGACTTAACATTTTCACCAAATATCTATATAATGTTATACGAAATAATATTAGAATAATTACTATCCAACTAATAACATGATATATGTTTTTGATAGGAATTAGTGCAGTCAACTGTGTATTAATAATAGAAAAATAAATTATTACGAATATAATGTATAAATGTGTATAATTATGTTAAATATAATGTAAAATAAAATATCCTTGGAAGTATATAGGCTAATATATAGTGTCTCCGCTGAGAATCGTTTAGAACTGTATACAATGACTTATCATTGAATTCAAATTTAACACATCGATTACAGTGACCTACTCAACGATTAAATAATATTTACAAATAAATAGCAGAGTGAGTTCTTTTTTGATTGCTTTTAATTATAATTCTTTATGATAAAATGATTTATTTTTTTTCTTGAATGTAAAATCACAAATCAAGTACACATATTAAACTTTAGAATTTTCAGCTATATAAGTATAAACTACCTATAACTTTTTTCTGAGGCTATTATTATAAAACGTAATTTAATGTTTATTTATGATTTATAAGTCAAACGATTAAAAATGATTATTATGTAATTAAATAACTATATGGCTTTTACTAGGATTTATAATGTGTTTTGTTTTAATCTTATAGTTTTTATACTCCCACCAAATGATTATTTATAAATGTATAATATTTATCGAAAAATTGATCCACATAGAAAATTATAATCGTTACACTATCTCTAATATTCAATATAGTAGTTTATCCAACGAATAATAATATTACCAAACTAAACATCACACTTTATCTTTACATAATATATTATATTGCATTATTGTAGAGTCCTTCAAGATTTATTCCTTATGATTTAACAGTGTGATTTTGAAAAAAAAAATAATTAATAAATAATAATTGAACATGGTTTGAGCCATTTTAGTTGGAGGATAAAACATTGTTTGAATAAAAAATATCGATTTAAGTTCCTAACGTATGTCCGTCCGTTTTTGACTTGGTAAATGGCTCGAAAAAATAGGACGACCGTTTTCCTGGTACCGTAAATCTACATAAAAGTATTGAAATATATATGACTGTAGATATCATGATATATTTATTTTATTGTATAATATATTGAGAAGGACTTTATCGATAAAATGACCGACTCACGAAGGAATATTGCCCACTACAGGTGGCTTTCCTTGTATTCTATCATTATTACTTCTATCATTGTTGTTTTCGTATCGGTTTTACTATATTTTATATGAATGCATTCGGTCGTCGGTGACAATGACCAATATCATTGACAATTTCATTTATACGAGTTATTATCGACAATAGTATATATACCTATGTATTATTGTATTATGTACGAACGAGATATTGTATAAGGTAGGTACACCACAAATATATATTAGTAATAATAATGTAACTCGTACAACAGTAATCCGATTGCCTGTCAGTTGCAGCAGGGCTGTCATTTTAATATTAGGTATTCGTTCACCTGGTTATATATAAAATCACTTCACGAGGCGCCGAAACTTGTTAAAACAGTATTTGAAATATTTAAGTGAATTATAATACACTATGTTACTTCAAACGATGGATTTTCTTGCTTAGATTTCTGGCAAAGCACGTAATTGTTGTGTATAATGGTTAAAAACGTGCACCGTTACAAAGTTCTGCTCGAAACGCATTCCAACGAAACTTTTTAATATGAGATATTCAACGCCAATCTTAAAAAATCAAAAAGTAAAATGTCTATACTATACTATATTTATATTTAAAATAGATGGTAATTTTTTTTACCTTGCTACCTTTATCTTTCCTCTTTGAATTTTTGTGATTTTCGAAATAAAAGTGATCAGTTACTAAACATAACTTTGCAAAACAATTGATCTTAAAAAAGTTATATCTTTTATCAAGCTATTTCGAAGCATTTATAATACATACTATAAAATAGAAAAAAATGTTTTAATACATTTATATAATAATTTCAAAAAATTATCCAGTTTATATAAATTATATAATATACTGTTATTATAATTTAGTGTATACCGCGTGTTGTAAAGTGAACTATGTGAATCATATACATATCTACATCTTCAGAACAGGTGGTGGTCCAATTAATTAATTAAAATAATAACATTATAACTTTCCGACAGCAACATTATTGGCGATGATTTATATCATTGGCAACCAGCTTTATAAAACATCGATGGCCACCCTTACAAAAAAAATAAATAAATAACAGTGTCGCTGAAATAATCTTTCGGCCCAATATAGAAGCCTTATAAGTTTATTTCGATTGGACCGCCTGAATGAACCGTTTTTATTTTCATCTCGGGTTTTATTTGTCCACAAAACCGAACACATTAATAAAATATAAGAAACAGTTGAAAATTTATACGAGTCAAGTAAATCCAATGAGCGTTTTTCATCATTATGTAATTTCTCGATATGACAGTGTAATAATATATTATCAATATTTATAACGATTCACTACTTTTGTTTTAACATCCGAATTTCCGAACATATCAGTTGTTATTGAATTGTTTACTAGCTTGACGTGAAAATTGAATAATAATAAATACAAGTAGAATATAATATTCTTATTGTGACTATATAATATATGCATATCGATGACATTGTTTTATCGTGTAATTCGAGCGTGTACCAATTATTTAAACACCGAAATCTGAAACCACAATATATTGTTCTACATAAATAACCAATAACGAATCAATTAGAATATGCATTTCTCGAATTACTATTAGATACCTTTTATATTATGCGTCTTGTACAATGTATACATTTAAATATGTTAAAAACTACATTCAATCTCCCTTAAATGCATTATCAATGATTTTTACAACTATAATATAACTATGTTTTGTTTGTAATAGTTGAAGCATAATATCTTACAAAAATAAGTAAATGCAATTTATATTTCATTATGCTATAATAATAATAATATATGTATGATATTATGATGTATATTAATATATAATAGATATTGTTTAATGTTGATTCAAAAGAAATAATATTTTTTTTCTCAGAACACAAATTCAGATGAATATTATAGACCATAAACCAAATTTATTTTAAAAACATCAGAAATTCAATAAATTTATTAATAATAAATAATAAATAATATTATTAACATTATTTTATTTTCATGAATAATTTAAATTATAAATATTTGATTTAATTGCCAACTATAGTTTATTTTAAAAGTTAAAGTTTTATTTTAAAGTTCTATAATTTCAATAGCTTAAACTGCTTAAAGTTTAGCTTATAAATTATGTTTGGCGCCGAAACATTTTAAGTTAATTAATTACGTACCCTGCATTATATTTTATTACTACATAAATATTACATAATATTATGTATTTAATATTTACTACTATCTAATAGATATTAAAATAAAAACCTATAATACAATAATTAAAGATTTCTTATTTCATATAAATTCTAAAGTAGCATGACCTACTTCTTTTTTGTTATGTTATGGTAGAAAAAATCTTTTGTGTACATAATTTATTTTTTTTCAAACATGGAAAATCATAGTCTTTGTATTTTTGTATTTAGAAATATAAAATGTAATAATAAGCTATTGACGAAAATGAATTAAAATTTATGAAATGAGAATATTAAATTAATTTTTAAAATTAAAAACTATATAGATAACAATAAAAATCACAGAAAACAATATTGTAAACACTTATTTAAAATTCTATCTATCTAAAAAAAATATATTCAATGTATACTATTGTGTCAAATTGTTGTTTGATATATTTACAAAATAGATGTTTGTTTATTAGTTCAAACTAATGTTCACTCATTATGGAATAGATCAATATAAAATATCAACCCTGAGTTTGAGTTTTTGAATAAATTTATGGTATTCTATAGAATAACATTATACTATCATTGTGTATTATTGTTGGACTTTAATGGCGTATTTTCTATTTAATAAGTAAAAGTTTGTTAATTTCAAATACATCTATAATCTTACCACAATACAAAATAATTTATACAGGGATTATTTTAGAATTATTTTATTATCATTTATGAAGTACTCATTATTTCAAAATTAACGTTTTTAAAAACATATCTATATTTTACATAGTTTTAACTAGTTTTAAGTAAAAACAAAATAAACATTTAAAAAAATAAATATATATTTTAATTTTTTTTAATTTTTATACAATAGCATACATTTTTAATCGTATATTCCAAAATAAAATATTATTCAGAGATTTTCATCAAATTTTGGACGAGTAGTTTATGAGTTATAGGTATTTAAATTTTAAAGTGAAAGAGTTGCTACCATTCATCATAACTTTAAATATCTACCTATTACTTATGTCCGATGTTTTATTTTTACACATTGTAATACTTCGTAGGTATAATATTCTGCTTTAGGTTATGAAATTAAAAGTGTGTGTTACCGTACAAAAAAGTAAAATACTTAAAAAATTATAATGATAAGAAAGTAAGAAAATACAATAATTTTTTTTTTTAATGTTTGTTTTTTTCTTTTTGTAATGAAATATTTTCAAAAATGACATTTTTATTTTAAATAATGAGTGATTTATGATGAAAGATCACATGGTTGACTTACATTCATAACCTTCGAAATCCATCTTCCACGGACGATCATAATATAATAAATAACAATCATTATTAAGGTTATATAAGTCTACATATCGTTTTTGCAAATACGTTTCAGTTCCTCTGCGGATAATTGTCAGCAGTATCACAATACACACTTTACGCGTATTATCACAGCTGCATAGGTATAAGAGGTATGTGCAGTGGCAACTTTGACAGTCACAATATTAATATTGAGTAGAGTGACGACAAAAAATTTAGTGTATCAGTCTGATGAAGGATGCTGATATATAACATTACTGAAACGACACTGCAATAATAATTATTAACAGATGTGATACTATAATATTATGATTGTGATATCACGTCAAAGTCAATGGCACGTATGCGTTATCCGCCACGAAAGGATGTATTTGCATTTGCACTGTATACTATATACCTTTACCTAAATAATCCAATAATAATTACACCCATCGCACACTGAGCGTGGGATTTATTATTGTTGCTCGAACCCTAGTGACATGTTTAGTGAGTTTTAGCGAGGGAGGTCTTGACACCTCCCTTCCCACGTATCATACATGCTATACATAATCAAGTTAAAATTTTTATTTTTGCATGTTGATGTGAAAAATTGATACCTAATATTATATATATATATATAAAATATATATTTTTGAATCATATTATTGTGTTTAATGCCATATAGAGCATAGATCATATTTAATGTAATATCTGTAGTTAATATGATGCATAGCTTTGTGTATTATAAAATATGATAAAAAAGGTGTAATGGTGCCAGAAATATTATATTTTCTTGGCGGATTCGGCATGGTAGCGGAAAATTGTGTCCAGCTATATTTTAACGTAAAATAATAAAAACATCAAAAATAAAATCTCCTGAAAAATATTTAATGCACTTTGTGCATCACGATGATAGATTTATAATCGTGCTGTTCATAGAGTAATAACATGTTAGATTAGGATTGGTAGCTTTTGCTATGTATTCCCATCCAAAAAATGTATAAAATAAATTGTTATTAATGGGAAATTCAATTTTAAAATTATCTTTGTTGGGAAGAGGAGGGGGTTCTAAATTATATTTTTATTTTTAATATGTATAAAAATTTCACTTACCGTGTTTGTTATTTTGTAAATGACTCGTGATGAATATAAATGCATAATAATATTTATTTTATAACTTACACCTTACATAAAAATATCATCGGCTATACGGATGAAAACCTCATAAGTCACTTTTATCAAAATGTTTAGGAACAGAAAAAAACTAACGTTTTGATATTGACAATATAGAATATAGATACGAGCATTTTTGTTTGTACGATATCTTATGGAATTGCCGGGAAATAATATGATATAACGATGATGTCAAAATATGCACAAAAATACAGTGCATCCAATAAAAAAAAATATGAAAATTTCGACTTTCGAAGTTTTTGTCCGCTGTAGCCGTCGACATATTATTATATTTATTATATTTTAATCAACAAACTTGAATTTTATTTTAACACATTTTTTAATACCCCTTTCAGTTTTAGGTGCAAAACTTCAGAAATAGTTGCAACATTTCTACTTGTTTTTAGCTAATTTCTTGCATTTAAGAAAAAATAATTGTTCCAATACTTATTTTTATACTCATTGTTCAATATACCTGTACTCGGAGTTACAATGAAAATATTTGTAGAGCTTAGTTCATCTCAAGTCTTGGAAGTTGATTCTATACGAAAATATATCCTACAGTTCTGTTTCGGAAAAATCATTTGGACTCCACGAAAAATGCTTAAATATAACACTGGATCGAATTATTATGCGGTAAGTAATTTGTACAAACGTATGTAATATAATATATATATATGTATGTATTATATGTGTGTGTGTGTATGTTATCGTTATGAGTTATAATATAAACCAAGTACGAGAACCATCATTATATAGTAATTTTATATTATGTATATTAGATATAATATTATACGCACGGCGGTTGTTGGGTGGTTTGCATTACAATTTATATTGTCGAGTGATGTTTATATATAATATTATTATTATATACACAGGGACTGATTTCTCTACATAATTCTACCCGGGAACGGTGTATGCGTGCCAATAACATTTAATATTATTTCATATTCGCAGACGTATTCATTAAAGTATAACATATGGTTATGTATTTTCTATATATAAACTTATCATATAACGATAACTTCGTCTGTCTATCTTGTGTTTATAAATCTCATAGTATAGGTACCTACGGCGTACGCGTATTATTAATATTAAGTGTATTGTTATGTATCTATATAAACAGAATTCACTAACGTTATAATAATTGAATGCATATCGTTATACGACAAGTACCTATCCACTCACGTACACGATATCGCGGATGTACTCATAAATAATTTTACGGACATAAAGTCCGTCGTTTGTAAATAAAATTGGGAAGTCTCGATATAAAATATGAGAACCAAACAGTCAAAACATCATGTTGAAAATGTTTTCAATATTTACAAAAACACGTATACATCATAATTTTTACTTTCCGATATTTTTGCATTTTTTTTATTCATTACTGGTTATCCACAGTAACCATAAGTCAATATTGTTTATTTCATATTAGTTTGATTATTCTTATATTATTCTCATATTTATGTACGGTATTCAAACCGTACATATTAGTCATATGCAGTACAATATGTGTATTGTGTACAAAAAATAAAAATTAATTAATCGTAAAAGTAGGTATAATCATATTGCTCTGTCGAGTGCAAAAATGCGCTATCAACCGAAAAAAGACAATGATCTTTTATGGTATCAGATAGGTATACTAATGATACATTGATACCAAATGATTATTATAAATTTAAACAATTTATTATTTGTTGAGTAATCGGCTAATACCGGTGGCATTGTTAATGAATAGATTATAATATATAACACGATTGATATTATATTATGTATATGGTTTAATATTTATTTTCGTAATGAAAACCCGTAGGTAATGGAATAATAATATACTGAATATATTATTATAATTTATTATTTTATTAAGCCACAACTTATGATCTGTAATATGTTGTATATACATCGTATAATGTCTAAACATGAAATTGCTATCGTGGTATAAATAATATTATATTTTTTTATGCTTTATAAAATATGTATTCGACTATAAAGTATGAAATATACGTTTTAATATTTCTTCATGAAAAAGTATTGTATTAATAATTGATAACTCATTACGAATCGTCGTTCATAGCGTCAATAGACATTTATCGGTCAAGGTTAACGGTACTAAAACCCGAGCATTTATTTGTTAATAATTCAGTTTTTTTTTTGTAAGAAACTAAAAAACATCTAAGAGTATAAACCATGATATTTTTTACCTCATTAGTAGCATTTATTTCTAGAGTTTATTTTAATTAATATCATTATTTAACGCAACATTACTGTTATGAATGTTATATTAATTCGTTATATATATATATATATATATATATATACTTATTTTATAACATGAATAAACTTTCTACAAACCTAAAGCTCAAAACGTAACAAAAGATATTTTTATTGTAAATCGTATATCTACTTCTCATTATTTTTTTTCTTAATATTAAATATAACAATTATAATACATTTCTATTACGTATTTATAGTAAGTATATGTTACGGCTTTTTAGTGAAGTCGAGTAAGATGGGTAACTTGGGACGCGACTCGAATATACTCAGAAGAAAAGCAGGGATGCAATTAGTATTACGCTCGTATTTACATTTTGGACTTTGTGGGTGTCATTAATGGATGTCTTTTCTTCTCAAAGCTTGTTCAATTATATATATATATTTATTTTTATTTTTATTTTGATGAAGAATTGTGACTTTAATGTGACGTAGATTGAAATGTACATGGATAAATAAAAATACATATTTATTTAGGACGCATCAAGAAAATAGATCCTAATTGGCATATCTTACATTAGATCGTTAGTGTTATAAACTAATAAGAGGTAGTATACTATCGGCAGCTGTCAGAACGCAAATAAAATAGTTAAAGCTTTTACAATTAACAAAACTGTTTAGTTATACCGTTTAACCTAAGCAGGAAATTGAAAAATATAAACATGTGTATAAAAATATCAGATATGCATAATAACATTATTTGTCACTTCTATAATCGTCATTTAAAGATTTTCAATAAATTAAGTAAAACCTAACATTATGCCTACATGTATCGTGTGCTTAATAATAATTAATAAGTAATAAGTGCTCATTATCACTGTTTCACTATTCAGGCTTATAATTTTATCCTAACATTTGTTAAACACGTTTTATCTACTCTTTGCTGGTTACATGATGTTACCATGGTCGTATAGATTAAAATCAATGGTAAAGACGTATTTTACGACTTACGAGGTTCTGTAGTTACCAGCTGGTTATCAATATCAGTGATTAAATAGACATTTTATACAAAGGTTTTAATGGTTAGTTCCAAGTACTGCGAGTCGGAGTTTATTCATAAATATTTGTTTTTTTCTAATAAGTTAGTTTTAATATTAATTAACTCTAATTAGAAATTCTATAATTATTATTCAGGATTATATTTCATATTTTTAATTTGTGATACACCGATACATGTATATTTATGCATTTTTATAAGTTACATTCATCACTGCAATGAGCGCATTATTAAAAATTACTTAGGACGATTACACTGCGAGAGAAAATACTTGTACATCTATAAAATCTTTATTGTTTGCATGATTCGCTGAACGAAAAAATTCAGTTGTACATCGTCGATGATAAATCCTTTCTTTTTGTATCGGAATTCCAAGATGCGCTTATATTAAGTCTACGGTATATTGCACCAAGTCCAGAGACAAAGGCGTGTAATATATAACGACTTTTTTTGCTATATGCAGTCTTACAAATTGGTGCTAGCTGCGTGTAGCTGAAGATTATATTGTTAGTCAATATTTGATTACTTTTATTTGCACACATTTTTATTTGAGAAAATTGAACAATGTGCTAAATTCTTCCGAGTGTACACTTATAGTAATAGTTTTTTCCGAAACACACTAAAATTGTTCTAGAAGTTTGGTAGAAAAACTGAAGAGTTTTGTTATTTATCTTTAATTTTTATGATATCATATCATATACGTCGGTATTGTAAGTTATGATTCATACTTCATAGTTCATACCACATAATATAATTTAATTAAAATAGGGCGTCCTTATCTTATTTTCTGAATAAACTTTATATTATTATTTTAGTTTGTTCATTATAATATAGACCACATACACATATACACATATATACACATTACACACACTCACAATTAGAACAAATAATATCCGCAGATAAAGTCTAAGAACTTTACAAATGCACATCAGAGGAACAACATAAAAAACAGCTCTTTAAGTGCAGCAGACATCCAGACGAATGACGATAATTTCCTTTTTCCAAGTTAGAGTATAATGTTCCTTCTATAATAATACGTCTTACAAATAATTTTTTTTGTAGTAAAAAAAAAGTTGAAATGTGAATACCCGTGTTTTTGTTCTATAAACTTCGATAGAGTAATTTCATTACTTAGAAAACTAATGATGTAAGAGTTCATAATAAAATCATTGTCTTAGGACTTATAACATTTATATACTTAAATAAGTATATAATTTATATACTTATAAATATATTTATATGTATGATCACTGATCAGTGTTCATCAATAGCAAATTTAAAAAATCAAAAACGTTAAAGGTTTATTTATAATTTTAAGAAATTGATATCAAAACGAGATTAGGTTGTGTCATTAATCTTTTAATTAATTTGTGTTTATTGATTGAAATGAGGATTATATTATTGAATTTTTTTCTTGTTTTTACCGTTTATTTGATATTGTATTTTCATGTAATTGATAAATTTTAAATTTTAAAATTCAAATGTTATTTCGAATTATTATTTCTTATTAATCAGTTAAAATAATTAAATGTTCTATGTATAAAGTTATGTAAAATTAGGCAAATTTTCCATAAGTAATAGTTGTTATTTAATAATATTTAATATTATATCACATTAAAATAATTACAGTAATTTATTAAAATAATATAGTAATATAATAACTCTATACATTTAAAAATGAAGAATTAATATTTAAAAAAAACAACAACATTATTTTTTAAATTTATTTTCAAATTTAAATGTCTGATTCATTTAACATTTTATATCTTAACATATTTGTTTGAATTATTTTATAAATGATGTAAATAATGATAACTAAATGTATAATATATTTTTTATTTTAGTAGGAATAACTAACACAATAGTATAATACACAATATACATACTATAACACTTTAACAAACTTACATAATATTATAGTTAACAATCTAATTATCAAGTTAAAAAGGTACCCGAATAGTTACTTTGTACCTAATATTTTATTTATTATATCTATAGTAATAGTAATATGTAAGGGTTGTAATTTTTATCAAATTTATTAAGAAATTATGTACAGTTAAACAACACGATGATTTAGAAAAACAAATTTAAAAATACTTAAACATTATCATAATTCATAATAAGACAGTAAGCAAAAATTGAAATATTTTTAACTCAAGATATTTGCAAGACATTGATACAATAAACATTTTACAGAGGTATTTATGAATAAAAAGCAACACTTTAAATATCTGTAGAAAATACTCGTTTGAAGTTTTTTAGGTACGTCCGTGTCGGACCAATAGGATTTATCGTGGATCAAACATAACATTGTTAAGAATGTAATAAGTCAAAAAGGGCTTAAAAATATTATAAATTGAGTTGCAGGTTCGATAAAAAGTTTTTCTGGGTCTGAAAACTATTTTTGATTTATTCAAGTTACGTGAATTTTCAATTCAAACGAGCTTTTTACTATTTGAGTGATATTCGTTTATAATAGTATAACGATTTTCCGGTTCCTGTATGTTTTTCAAGTGGGCTAGACACTTTAGGCCAGTTGTAGATGACGAACGCTGAGCGTTTTCTTTTAATAGAATTTTTAAAATAAGATACGAGTGTGTTGACGGAAAATTTTAATGGATGCAAAAAACTATTTTTGCCACGATTGCTGTAGTACCGATATATGATAGTAACGCGATCTTCAACTGTTGTCATTGTATTTCTACAACTTTGATAGGTACGTCATCGGTTAATGATGGTGGTGCAGGATAATGACTGGCTTTATTGTTGTCGCAGCAGTAGAGTTTTAATAGGGAAAACTTCAAATAATAATATTTACTACGATATAAATATGGTAACTGTGCAGGTTTATCCTGATCTATAGTTAAACGCCAATGACGAAGACGATATACATTGTCGTATTAGACCGTAACTAAATACATGTACGACAAAAAGTTATAAAAGCAATTATTATACTTTATATACTTACGGAGTTGCCAATATGGACGTATTGAATTATACAGTGTAAACTAAAACGATTTAACAATAATAAAAATAACAACAAATCGCAACTATGATATTATAATGTACCTATAATACTAATACTGCTGGTAAATAGTCGTTTTGGGGTTAACAGAACTCGGCCAAAAAACCAGTAACTCCCCCTTAATGGTAGTGTTTCTGCAGGTTGCCGCTGCCCCGGTACCAGCTGGGAAAGTACGACGACGCAGACTGGTACGGCTGGTGCCAGTCAACTGCCGCGGGAGACGGCTGTGACGAGTGTCTCTTGTGGTATTTGCTGGAGATTCGCACGTTTTCGGGGATTTCGAACGGATAGGGCGGCTCCTCGAAACGGTATTCCCGTAACGGTTGCTTATTTTGTACCATTGTCGTTGCCGGCGTTTCGTCGGCGGAGTCGGCCGCGTGATCTTCCCGGTAGTCTCCTCCGTCGTCCCGTTCCCGAGAACGGTCGTCGTCGTTGTCGTCGTACTGCGCCGGCGCGCTCGCGTCGTCACGAGACCTCCCGGAAAATCCGTCTTCCTGCTCCGGTCGGGGAGGCTCCAGCTCCGAACCCGGCACCTGTTGCTGCCGTTCCTCGGACGAACTCCTGTGGTGCTGGTGTTCCGTCGACGCGGCGGGCGCTACGTCCGGTTGACGGCGGTGCACCACCACGTCGTGTTCGGACGAAAGGTGTTGGATGCCGGTCAGGTAGGCGGACTTGTCGGACGCCACAGCCGGCGACGCGTACTTCCGGGAAAAGTGGTCGGCGGCCGGTTGTTCGGCGCCCTGGTCTTCGGCCAAGTACACGAACGGACCGGTGCCGCCGCCCAAGTGGTTCGACTGATAACGTTCGGGACTTCCGCCGCCCGGGACCAGCAGCTGTTGATTCGCGAGATAACGGTCGGGGTTACCGACGCTGCTGCCGCCCGGCGGATTGGCGTGACCGTGATGGTGTCCGGGCGCCGCTCCGAACTTGGGCAACTGATCGAAATGGCCGTTGGGCCTGCCTCCGATGTGGTGTTCGGCCGACTGTTCCGCTCCCGGCGACAGCCGCTGTTTCTTGTAGCCGCCGATAGGTTTCGGACGGCCGTCGAACTGATGTGGCTTCTTGTACTGGCCCGGTTGGCCGCCCTGTTTTTCCGTCCGCGGTTTCTTGTAGAACTTGTGCAACGGCTGCTTCGGTCGGCTGCTCGGCCCGGCGCCTTTACCCCCGCCGATGTGTGCCGACTGTTTTCCCGACGCGTCCTCTAAATGGTGATCGAAGCCGCCGAATCCACCGCCGCCGCCGCCGCCTCCTCCGAATCCACCACCGCCGCCTCCGAATCCGCCACCGCCGCCGCCAATACCCCCGAATCCACCGCCATCTCCGCCTCCTCCGTCGCTTCCCTCTCCGTGCCCCTCGTACATGTACTTGACGTGAGCGTTGAATCCGTTATGTTTGTCGGCCGTGTACTCGACCACTCTCATGTGTCCGTCCGGTTGAAGAAACGAGTACGAACCGTGCACCGTGTCTCCGTCCCGGTGTTCCCAGTGGCTCTTGACATCCTTGGTTTTGGGATCGTGCACCCAATACCCATACTTGTACAACGGCTTCACCTGCGAAAATCCGAGTTCAAAACGAATTCATAAAGTATTATTATAGGCCCCGCATAAGCGACACTAGCTGTAGTATTAGACTATATAATGTAGCGACATCGTTGTACAGATAAAACTGAAAATGTTAAATTTGCGATTAAAATTAATAATTACAGTATTATTTTAATTTATTATTGTCAGATGAAAAAAGAAAAAGTGTAAGCATAAGTCATACATTTTAAAAGACTGTAATTTATACAATGTAATGATTCTATTATTTAGAATCGAAAATAATGTTGATACGCATATTATGTATACCCTAAAGTTAAGTTGATTAGTGTTTAGATTGGCCAATTTAATACTGCATTTTTCTGCTTTCCAAATCATATGGTTTAAGCGCACTTTGTTTTCATATAATATTATTCAGTGTTGAATCGATTATTTCACACCACGGAGTTTTCATGACATAGAATAAAGCTGTTACTACAACTTACTTCCACTACTATTAATACCTAACATATAAAGTTCGATTTTCATTACTTACGTGATGATCTTCGTGATGTTCTTCGTTATGACCACGGCCATCCCCTATCTGCTCACCGTAATATTGACACCAGACAACTCTCTGGGCCCATGACGCAAAAATTAATATTCTGAACGCCTAAAAACAGATTTATCGTATCATTATTGTAATCGGGGACTATACAGTTTACATAACACACTTCGTGCAATACAGAATAAAAAATTGCGTGCTGTGAATACTATTTCACATCAGAATGTTTTTATCGTTTTTATTTACTTTGGATTTAGTCATTAATGGTTATTAAAATATGGCACAAAAATTAATAATTGTAAACTCATCTCAATTGTAGCACTTAGTAGACAAGTTTATATTTTGTAACAGGTATGCGTTATTGAAATGCTATCTGTATCTTATTTTGATTGGATTCTTATTAATTTACACTATAGTTTATGAATAACAATTTAATATGGTTGTTATAAATTGAAATTTGGTACGTTTAAATAAATATATTAATTTTTATTTTTTGTGAAATATGAAATATTAAACATTTTTAACTTGCAAACACAACGCACTGTTCTATTTAACTACTCGTATATGTAAATCCACGAATTTATTTCAAGTCCATTTTTTTTATTAATACACATTATGTATAATATTTTTACGATAATATTGCTCATGAAACAGTTATTTAGAATAGTAGGTGTACTTATATATTTAAAATTTTTTTTTCTTCAATTATTAATATACATATATTTTTAAATGTTATATTATTATATTAATATTAAGTTAATAAATATTATGTTTGGAATACGCGAGAAATAATTGTTCGTAATTTTCCAATTAAGTACACGTGAATTAAATCTAAATACACGTGAATTGAAAAACACGTGATCACGTTAATCTCAATTCACGTTCAAATCCAAAAGTTCTACAATGTACCAATATTTATTTACCTATATCTTTATCATTGTAAATAATGTTGACATTTCTCTTACGGCATCTTTCTTGTTGACACAATATTTTTAATTTAATTAACATTAGTGGCTAATTCTCGATCTAATACTATCTAGATTCTAGATAATAAGTGTCTTAGAATAAATTCTACTTTTATCAAAAATATTATTACAAATTATTAACATGTGACTGATGTAATTCCGGATGACTCTGTCCTATTATAAGTGTATAATATTATAACAATATCTTATTTGACTTTTGGCTGATTTTCTATAAGTTTACATAAAAATCTTATCGTGTCAATAAATATTTCCTGCCAAGCACTTCTGTATAGACATGTTTACATAATTTAACGTGTAGGAAGAAAAGGATTTCAATAACTTTAACTCTTGAACAAACGTACAAACGTTTGAATAGCATCATAGATTTAAGTAAATAGAAACGAATGTTAAATTCACAATTCACAATTCTCAACCCACATAAAGTATCAATTGTTTTTTTGACTATAAATTTGGTTCTTTTAAAAATATCCATATATAATATTTTTATCAGTTAAGTTTAGATTGATAAACATTGTAATGACACAAGTCAAATGTATATAATTTATTATAATCGATTATACTTTGTATGCACTGTTTAGAATTATATTATACGAATGATAAAACTAAATTTAGTCAATATCTTAGATGAAATACAGACAATACTAATTGTGTTTGTGACTCATTCAGATTTATATCATATCATTATTTATTTCACAATAGCAATAAATAAAATATTTTTGTCTACTAGCATTTTCTAATATAAACTAATTTTAAATTTATAAAAATAAAATTTTTAAATGTTTAAAATAAAAAATAATTTTTAAACATTGATCGATATCTCAATGCTAATATTTTATTACTACTATTATTTTTTACTAAAATAATCGTGTCCTTAGGTACTATTCAGTATTCATAATACATACATGTATAATAAATACCTACTGTACAATATTATTTTAAATTATACATTGGATACGAATGATACGATATAATGATTTTTTTTCCTTATAAACATATATCATGGCTATGATAGATATTGCAAGTTGTAAGTCTATTACTAATATAATTTATAACTTAAATAGCATTTTTAATACATACATACAATGAGTATTTTTACCAATAAATTGCAATATAAGTATGAGTACATTATAGATATTTTTATTTTACTGGTCAAAAATTGTTTCATTATAACTTAGTAAGTCAATTTTATTTATTTGCCTAACCTATAGATATTAAATTATGGAAATTTTGCTGTATAGATATGTTGTGCATCATTTCCAAGTAAACAACTCGTCTGAGTACCATATTATTTGGGTTGAGGTTAATTATTCAAATGTTACGTCACTCAACAGTGAACAACACTTAAGAAATAGCTTTAAATCAATTTTAGATTTTATTTTTATGTTGACTTTCTGAAGATGGAATCCAAATATTATGGTACGTTATCCCGCATAATATGTTAATTTAAATTTATTTAAAATGAAAAAAATAATAAATAATTTTTAAATAATTTGTATATTTTTAAACTTATAAATTCCACTACAGAAAATAATTTAATTAATTGGTTAACTTTGATTTAAATATTTAAAAGAAAAAATAAGTTTTTTAATTTCAAAACTCTTGTACCATTATAAAGTTAGACTTTGAAAATATAATTTTTCATCTTTTGTAATTTATAAAACACTAACTTAAACGTAAGTTTTGAATTTTAATAGATTTTGTATATCAAATAATAAATTTGTACGCAAAATAAGTCCTTGTCTAATAAAAAATTATTCAAAACTTTACATTTCCATTCTCCAATATTGTCAGTCTGGAAGTTTGTATAAAATTAACTATAATCTATAGCAATTAATAATGTTGTTATCTTGATTTTATTTTTTTTCCAAAGTTATTCACTAATTAAATTAAATATACTAAGATTGTTAAATTTAAATGGGCTGAAAGTATCAGAAGATCTGAAAACAAATTAGGTCACTCTCTAACAAAGCATAGTTAAGATTTTAAGATAGGAAAATTTTTCAATAACAATATTATCCATTGCTTTAGTTATTGTATAGTGAATGTAATCTACGTAAGAGGAGAAAATAGAGTAGAGAGAAATATAATACAAAAGTGTAATTTTTACTTGCATCTTTATACTCCATTAAAGGTGATGAGAAAAAAATATGAATTTAGATTACATTTTCAAACGATTTCGTATGATTACAACGTAGGTACACATTTTTAATACAAAACATAAAGTAGGTAGGTAATTACTCTTATTCTGAACGAATTATGTTCTGAAACTTATCATCTATATATCTTATAAAACTTTATTTTTTAATTATAATAACAGTAATGTTAATTATCTGCCATAGTTAGTAAAAATTGAAATTCAATGAAATAGTGCTATTTACAATGTATTGTGTTCTTGGTAGATAGTAGTAAGTATTGGGTATTAGTACTTTTTTCAAAATTCAAGTTAAACTACATCAATAAACTTAACATGTTATCTGTCATGTTAACATACGAGTATTAATTTAAAATTTATCAGGCTTTAGAATAGACAGAGGGCCCTTATAAGTTGTTATCATATTAAACTAAAATATCCCATTTTATAAAATATATAGAAAATATATTTTATTTAGTGAACATTTTTATCAAAAGGTTTAATTTTAAATGAACTCTACAAAAGATCTCGAGAATTGTTTTCAAATGTAAATTAATTACATTTCATATTATTGAAAATAAATATTTGATTTAGATAGTATAATATAATATATTATTATGTATAGGTATGTATATAAATATTAAATATTTTATAAATAAACATATAAATAAATCACTATGAAATATTTACTCAGTATAATGTAATACGATATTACCTTGTAATAATATACTAAAACAACAGTAGTTGTAAAATATCTCCAATTTCATTCACGTCATTTGCTACGTATCAAAATAATGTATATTATATACAATACAACTACTTACTTATATCTTGTATAAACTAAAATTATTTTCTTACATGCGAGTTTAAGATTTTCCCACTAATAGGTGCTTAAATTTATAATGAATAATGAATTTGAACCTAACACGATAGGTACATATTACAGAAACTTAACTGATATCTGATGTTAAACACATATACCCTTAAAAGTAATACATTTTCACCGAGTTTATTCTAACTGTGGCATAAAAATATATCATAATACTATATTATTATGCTAATCGTGTACTAAGTACCTACGTTTCACAAACCGTTTGTAAAAAATATTCAAAGCATTCACTGATAAATATAATTATCATGGAAAAACGTCCGATATCTAAGATAACTCTAAGTTAACCGCAATCGATATTCAAAAGAGACCAAATTATATTATTGGTATTTACGTAGGTATATAATATAATATAATATTATGTATATCATGTAGGAACTTACCCGGCTTAGTAGTGCGGAGTTCATGTCTTGCGAGTAGACCGATCAATGTTTTTTTTTTCAAAATTCCTTGGTATTTTAATATTTCAGTGTATCTCTAGAAGTTCAGTTTATAGTAAACAGCTAACGGCCCACTGTTCGAATTTTCTAGTCGTTGAACGAACTGGCCGAGGAGACTGACAATGATAGTAAGAACACCGACCACAACGATAATATTCTAATAAATAATAATAATAATAATAAAAATAACAAGTATAATAATAACAACGGTAATGATAATGGCAATGTAACTCTGTACTTTATCCAATAAACAACTACAATTTCCCGGTATGATGGTAGCGTGGTCTATGACGGACACTGGCTCGAGACCGTTAATTATGTATCGCCTTAGTTTCCCTCCATTTTTCACTGTTAGTAACGTTTTTCTCTGCCACCAGACGCAAACCATGACATAATAACCGAAAGAATAATAATAATAAAAAATAGCAGTTGGATTTATAGGTAGGGAGCACGCGTGTGTATGTGATATTCTATTATTATCCAGTTACGTCTTCTGACATTGTTATAAATACCCTAGATTTCCACTTGGATATGATATACCAAATACATAATATATGTTATATACGTTTTTTTTATTATTTTATCGACATTTGTGCTGTCGGTAGGTCTACAATAATGGATGTAGGAATATCATAAGTCATAACATATAAGTAGTATAGATATCATATATAGTTACGCTGTTTACTAGGTGTACCTACTAGATTTGCCTAGTGGCTAGTATATAATATTATTGTTATCAATGAAATCGATTTTCCGGAACGGTACAACGATAATATAATAATATATGTATCTATAAATGTATAATCTACCTAGTACGTACGTACAACGGGCGAGCGAACGTCATGTTATATCTTTCGGTGCAGTTGAGTACGTGTTGCTGCACGCATTGCTGCATTACTATTATATTAGCTAATAATGATGATGATTATGATTATTATTATTATTATTATTATAAGTAGTAGTAGTAAAATAATAAATTTAATATATTTCATGAAATTAATAAAAAAATTTTTTAATAATATTTATTTGGTAATATAGCATAAAATACACTAAAAGACGAGGGCACTCGCTGGGTGAATTCGTCTCTCAATATTTCGTTGTCATCGTTTAATATTATTATCTTTTAAGCTTATTATACTTATTACTTATGCACGGGTACCATGTTAAATTTATATTAATAGTATTTAATACGCACTACTAATTATTCAAATTAACAAATAACGTCAAATTACTAATGGTCAAATACTCAGATACCGTTCGCATTGCTGCATGTACCTACTACCTATTATAATGTGATTACATTACTATGTTTTAAAATGTTTTTAATACATGATACATTTTATAAGCAAAAAATAATTAATAAATATTTAGTATAGGCAGGTACGTTTACCAATATTTAATTTTCAAAAATACATTTCTCAAATTCCATAGTACGGCTACTATTGTACAAAGCATTTACTTAAAAAAAACTTTACCTTTTTTATATTTATGGAAAGGTATGAGTGTATAAGTATTAAAAACTAAAAGCGAAATGGTCGATGAAAAAAATATATTAAATCTGGTAAAGAGACAATATGAAGGAAAATAAAACAACACATTACGACAAAAAAAAAAGCTTGAAAAAAAGAAGAAATCAACTGTATCTGTATTCATTATACACTTGATTGTTAAGATGACAGCAAACTGGCTGATTAGTGGAAACAGAGGTGGATTTCATTGCAACAAAATAACCAAGAGAGATTGTTTTGTTTGAACTAATAAAAGATGGATAAGAAAAAAATACATTGAATGTATAGAAATAAATAAAAGGCACTTGAGAGAATATTAATTATTAAGTAATCACTATATTTTATACACTTAAAAAATTATAAAAATAATTTGTTTTAAGTATTTTTACTATCTATTTAGCGAAATAATATGTGAATTTTATGAATCAACATCGGCACGTCGGTTGAAATAAAATCTTAATACATATATCAATATACTTTTGTATACCCAATACCAAAAGAGTTAATAAAAATCTGTAATAAAATATTTATATAATATTTGAATTAATTTATGACTTGTTTTTTTTAATACATTTATTAATTTGTACATTTATTATCAATTAGTAGAATTAAAAATGATATTAATTTCTTTCGTCAGTAATTAAAGATTGTTAAAAAATGTCATATTGTCTTATAATTTGATATGTTACACGCATATCATTATAATACATACACAATACTACAATAGGTATACCTATTACCTATATGTATTTATATATATATACCGCTGTGCGTTATATATTATACAAATATATTGTACTATTTTGATTGTTATAATTTCGAAATGTGTGCGTAGAAACAAAAGAACAACAGCGTAACCAGTTGCTCAACAATTCAATTTAATTCACGATTAGTTCAAAATCAAATCATTGAACGAATTGTTTGTTTTACAAACGTCAATACAGAATTGTATGTAGGTTGGATAATTTAGGATTTATTACAAAACAAGAATTAAATTAAATACACATAGGACGCAGAGACAATTTAATCTATAAATTTCGTCTGGAGGTAGTACCTCTATTTAATTATTACTATTATTATTATTATTATTATCATCGTTACCTATAGCTGAAAAACGCTACTAATATTAGCAGTTGACTATTCGGTTGACCAATCACATCATAAAAAACAGTATTTCGCGTTTGGTCAATATTCGTACATAATATTATTTTTGTCCCCACGCAAAAATGTGTAGCCCGACTATACATTCACTCGTATATTATATTTACAGTAAACCATATTATGTTATACTCGCACCTTTGGCTTACAGATATAATATAGGTACCTACTCTCGACTAACGTGATTATATTATAGGACGGTGTCGGGGATCGCGCACATCGCACATCGTATAGGTTTGCCCTTAACACACGGGCAATATTATTACGATTCCACGTGACCGTGTTTCTCGAGAATAGTAAAATAATACAATACGGTACAGTTTTACGTCTTACACACGCCGACTCGAGTACACGGCGAATTTAAATGTCGATAGTCGATTAATCGTCGGCACGCCACCGGCATTGTCTACACGGACACGGCGTGTTAAGACGGGAAAACATGTGCCGTGCGTGACCCCAACACGTAATACGCGTCTGTGCCTAAAACCGTTCGCTAAACATGGCTGTTGCATTGCAGATTATGTTAACGCGGGCAACGGGTCGTTTGCAAAATTGTCGGAAAAAATTGTACCGGTTACCGGGGCGCTAGCTGACGACTATAATCACGGGCCAAAGATTCGTGTTTACTGGGTCATATCTAATTGCGCGCTGATTGTCCAGGCAATTTCCAAATGCCACTATTTTTTGAATTATTTACATATTATTTTCCTCCTCCTCTCCTACACCCACCCACCCATCCCACGTTTTAGTGTTTCGTAAATCGTTTACAAGACATTCGTTTCAGTCTAAATCAACAAGGTAAGTACCACCGCTATAATATAGGTACCTAAAGCGTACCGTATATAGATACCATACATTATAGGTCGGAGTGAATCTTGCTGATGCAATGCAAATATCGGATTTAGACATTGTAGACGATTCAAAGGCGAGTAAGTTAATGAAAATAAATAATGATTCACTCAAATTAAGTTAATACAATATCGTTGAGTTAGGATTAAAAAGTAAAAAGTTAAGATAGTTAAAAAATAATAAATTTAACTCACCAAGTTTAAAGTTGATACGGGAAAAAAAAATTAAAAAACGAACTTAAGTGTTTATAAAAATGTAATTTAATTTTTTTTGATTAGTACTTGGATAACACGGAGAATATTATTGTGTCTATCTCTATATAATGTTATTTTTCAAAAACAAAAAACAAATTATTATAGTAATATGTCATATTATTTTTATTTAAAACTGTTTACGCAGTGATATATATAAATATAAATATATTATTATATTAATTTATAAAAATTTTCATAAATATTTTAAATTTAACTTAAATTTGAGCTTTATGTTGTTGTAGAACGATTAACATCACTATTAGTTATGTATGATTATATCATTACTTTGATGAGAATAATCTGCATATGATTCACCAGTTGTTGAAAAATTGTGTAAAATATAATAATTAACACATAATACCCATCTAGTTTTATTTTATACATCCTTAATACAGTAATACCAAAAATATTAAGCGACTTACCATTTTCAACGTCATCTAGGTAACATTTCAAGAATTCGGTGATTGTTATCCATTATAATTTTATATTACGAAAATACGTTTAGATATAAAAATCTCTTAAAGTCAATAAAGTAAGATATTGTAAATGATTTTTAAATTTTTGTATTGCGTTTCGCGGAAAATAGTCATAATGTTTAAACAAAATACACTGTATTATCAATTCGGTGAATTTGTCGGATAAGCGAGCGTTGTAAAGATATTATAATATACCACCAAAGAGGTTGTATAGTGGCATACCACAAAAAGTTTCATTTTTGAACCTAAATCAACAATAATTACAATAACAAAATATGGCATATGCTATTGCAGTCATGCACCGGCTACCGGCAACATCAAAACACAGAATTTTATGCCATGGCGTGTCCATCAACGTGTTAATGGATAATCTATTTTCAAATCAACTGAAAAAGGTACATAATTTAAAAGTTAATTAAACTATTTAATTTAGTTCTTAAGTTGATTACAAAATTATTAACGAATAAAATAAAAAATTAAAATTGTTGGATTACTTCAACTTTTTAAATAGTTTATCCCCCTTTTCATTGATTTAATATTAGTTTTCGGTGTGAATTATATTTAAATTTATATTATATAATTATATTTAAATAAATTATCGACTCTTTTTTAATATCATAACGGAAGAAACTAGCCCGAAAATATCTGACTTGAAACGAGTTATAGAATTCGGTGATCTCGAATCGTAATTTTCAAACAAGTTATTTATGCTGAATTGTTATTTTACATATCTGCAGTTGAAGGATTTGTTTTTTTTTGTCTTACGATATTATAAATATCCCGAAAAGTAATAAATTATAAACATTATCATTTATCAATGGCAAATGGTTACTAAATAAAATGTAGTGAAACAATAGTTGTACATTATGATGGACAGGTAATAAAGTCTTGTTGCCAAATCGATTAATTTTTTATACACTTTATCATATTATTTAAAATCAAAAGCGTCTAAATCACTTTCAATAATACATTTTCGTCAGATGATTATTGAATATTTCTTTGTTCAAAATAATTGCTTTTGTTTCTTCAGACTAATTTCGTGTGACTGCTAACATAACTTAATGAATAATTTTCCTCTCTCGCATATGTACCTAAACACTGTACATCAGCTCGCTACAAGCGGCAAAATTGCCTATGTCATAACGCCTTAAATATAACCGTATTCGTTACAATATGCTGAGCTTATTTTACTACTTGCTGATTCTGCACAGCATTTCATGTAACATATGAAAGTTGATTTATTCCGATTTATATTTTATACTCCGTTTAAGTGTAAGCTTCACATGTTTTAACACATTCGTTGAGTTGTTTGGTCATGTAATAAAATACAGGTCTAAATTATATTCAATTTTAACCCTGAAAAGATATAAACAAAAAAATAAATATTTATTTCTTGTGACCTTTTTTTTTAAATGTAAAATTAAAAAAAATAACTTCAAAGTATATACATCTTCGTGTATAGGATTACTTTTAAATATACCAAATTTCTGAAACATAAGTGAGATAAACTTAGCAGTGGATCGCTTACATGAATACAATATACTCGTACATATACAAACATCGCCGATTATTTTACTATGCGCTGATAAGTATAAAAACCAAAAGAATACTATATTATAAATTTATAAAACAACAAAACAATGTAATATACGAACATTTTTAATATATTCATGCAGGTACCATAAAATCGAATAAATTATAATTTTGATTAGAGTTATTTCTTCACTAATAATTTTCAACAGCTATACGTAGATTGCCGATATTATATTCAATTAAATTGTACTTAGTTTACAATTCTAAGGGGTAGTAATATTTTTTAACTTTGGATTCAAACGATCTTACGGTATAGCGAAACGATAGACAAAATACAACACTATTTGAAAAATAGTTCATTTATTGTCAATTTTAGATTGTGCCGTATGGTAAACTCATACTAAACAGTTCTAATTTCTAATCGCCGATCTAAATATTGGTCAACTGTTTAAACACTTAATTTGTTAGCCTTTTGTTTTATTATTATAATGCTTTGTTTGTTAAAAGTTTTTTTCTTTTAAGTTTTTTCTCTTTGTAATATTTTTTCTTTTTTCAATGTAATTTATTCATTATATTATCATTAAACTTATTTACAAAGTTAGTATTGATCGATCTTATCTTCATTAATACTGTGATAAAATATATCTTTAAATTGCCACGTTTTAGCTTCTTATAAAAATGTTTTGTTTTATAAATATTTACTTTAATCATTATTGGTATAACCTTGGATATTAATTAGTCATTAATTATTATCAGACCAATCAATATTTTTTACACAGTTTAAATATTAAGAATATATAGAAAATAATTAATATATAATTTATGTAATATCATACATTAAAAATTCAAAAAATTTGGTTGACTAGAACTGACGTACTTTTGTTAAAATTTCTATTTCCTGTAGGTAACTCATCTTGAAATTCTCTCACGTTTAAAGTCAACGTCACAATTAAGTGTAAAATCATGCGACAATAGAAGTTTTACTGGTTACCCAGTCACGTATTTAGACTATGTTGTATAATAGCGGTGCATTATAAAACAAGATTACGATTCAATACGTTTGTGATTTTCTGTCCACGATTAAATACAATTGAAAAAATCACAAACAATAAATGCCATAACATATTATATTGTTACAATTGATATATTATTCATATTATTCGATATACACGATGATTATTGCCCAAAATAGTTACATCCGAATTCTGTACGGTTGTTAAAGAAATGTAAAAATAGTATTAAAATAATATTACAAGACATGTTTATATAATATATTTTTATGGTTTCTAACTATACCTACCTAGTAATCGATAACACATGAGATCAAAAAAGGTATTCTTAATGTGGAAGAACTGTTCAGTTGTTACCTATGTCTTATTAATTTAAATGTTTAATACAATATGAAAATAAATTTTAACTGTTAAATTCGTATGAATCGCAAATTATCATTTATTAAAAGCTAATATCTAACTAGTTAGTGTTTCACCATAGATTAAAACTGCCTAATCTATAAACAACAAATAACAAAATTTTGTAGTTTTATATCAAACCGTTTTAAGAAAGAAACATTTAGTACAACACGTCAACCATAAATGTACGAAGTACCAATTAAAAAAATATTTATAAATTTATGATATTAACTAAAAACCATTACTATGTAGGTGGTTTTAAGGGTTTCATAGACAATCTTCATTATTTAATAAAATGGTTTTATTATTTAATTAGTGCTGTTAGTAACACAATTCCATGTTAAGACGACACAGTATATTTTTACATTGTCGATTAATTTAGCATTTCTTATTTTTGAATATTATATATCCCTGTAAAAGTATCATGTTATACTAACAGTGGTAATACAATATTTATAGCGTTAAAATCTACATATTTAACACAAATACACAACCCTTTAAAACTAATCAGAAAGGAGTGATTGAAGCCGATGTGTTAAAATTAACGCAAAAGCATTAATATTGTTATGACTTAATACTTATGCAATAAATATTTAATTTGACTAATTGTTATTTATATTGGGTTAATTGAAGTCAGGTTCATTGTTTAAAGCATATATATACTCTAACCTGTTTAGTTAAACATAAATATCATAATGAGATATCTTAGGAATGTATTAGTGTTAACATGTTTCATTGCAGTAATAGAACTAGAGATATATTTTTAATATTTTCTTACGTCGTTTTTTAAATATTTTTAAGTTTAAATAATATTTTAAAATTATTTTTACAAATCTGAAGTATTTGTGAATAAAACATATTTACAGAATTAAATTAATATGTATTAGAAGTTAGAACACGAGTAAATACTACAGTATATTGTATAATATGTTTAAATAGCACAATTATTATTATTTGTTTATGATTTTATGTAACAAAATTAACTATAAACAACATTGAAAATATATATTTGTAATTGCATAAGAATTATTGATAACATTAAAATTTTGTAAGACAATATAACAATTAATTTCAATTTCAAGAGTAGGTACATTATGACTAGCTATTTTATAAAATAGGTACCTACGTATTAACTTCTAATAACACGCCTGAAATAAATATATTAAATATAGTAGTTAAATTTTACATGTGAAAAATATTAGAGATAGTGTAAATCAATTTTATGATAATAACAGTTCTTATTATTTTTTTTTAATAGTGAATAACAATGTTGTTTTTTTAAATTTAGCATCGTATTTATACGCCGATCTGTTACTATAAATGATGTATAACGATATATTACTATGTTTTAATCGTAAATCCTGAATTACCTTATAAAATCAATCTTTGTTACTGCTGTGAATTTCATATCAACTAAAAAATGTCGGTGAAATATTGGGTTCAAAGTTCTATTTGATATTTCAAGTTCTATTCAAATATTTTTCTGGGAACTTGAACTACAATTTTCAAGAGTTTCCTTGGTTTTTTTTCTCGAATTTTTAATATATTTTTCAATAGTATTACTTATATTAAAAAATAAAATGCCACATCGGATCTACTAAATATTCTTTGATCTCAAAATATAATTTTTTTTTTGGCGAAATAAAAAATTACCTATTTATTTTATATTTCACGAATATTAATGCTATTATATTGCCTCGTCCCATTGTATAAATACTAATAACAAATAGGTATGTAAAAACAAATAAATTTTGTTGTCCAAAAATAAATAATGACGTGCTACTATAAGAATAAAAGACACTACATAAATGTTCAATGTAAATCTCATATATATAGTAAAAAAGTTTGTTGAAAATATATATAATATATATACTGTATGAAAGTACCTAGTTGGAAACTTCCTGGTTTTTAAGAAGAAACAATTCTTACGTATACAAAAGAGAAATACAAAGGTAAACAAGTTTTAATTCAAAAAAGTATAATGATGACTAATTATACGAAAAATGCATGATTTTATTGTGTGTAACAACGAATGAGTATTGGTCATTAGAAACTTCTCGATCACTATATTATATACTTACAATTTACAATAAAAGATACATATTATATAGTATATAGGTACCTACTTTAAAAAAAATAATATACATTGTATATTAAACATATTAAAAAAAAAAAAAACATTTTAAATATCTCTGTTTTTTTATACACTATCTATTTTGTACCTATCTATAATTATTTTTAGAAATTGTTATTTAATGCACCTAATCAAAATAAAATAAAAAAATAAAAAATCACAGTAATAATATAATAATATAGGTATGTATTGGTAAATAATAATACTATGATGTTTGAAATTTGAATATGTGTAGAAATACTCAAAAAGTATAAAAATTTGAGGAATCATATAATAATGCGTAACATGATATAATATGATGTCAAATTAATAGACAAGCATTGTCCTTAAAGATAAAAATAAATTCCCCATGGTGCCACTAAGAATTAAGTACACCTATATGTCAAACTATGAATTTCAAAAATATTCTTTAATCTGTTGTATACACTATACTTATATTGCATGCTACAATAATTATATTATTTTATTTGTTGTTATATTATAGCATTACAAGAGCTGTGCATTACTGTGACAAATTCCACTGATTTTTTTCTTTTTATACAGCTCATATTATTTTAAACTATAACAGAAGTATAGAATCATACATTTTATTAAAGTCTCCTGGTGCTGCTTTAAATAATATAATATATTTATTGTAATATGTTAGTACCTACCTACTAAAATATCTACGTGCGTCATGCTGCTACACTGTAGTTTGCAGTCTTGTATCATAGACTATAAGTATTTATTTATTTTAAAATGAAACTAAAATTAATTCATAAACTATTATTACCTATATAAAACACCTACTTGAAGCTTATTCTGTACAAAGTACAAAACTATTGGATAGTATTAAAGTACATTAAAATTCACTGGAAGTAATAGTAATAACAATAATAATAAAATACATTTGTAATATATAAGTATAACTGTTTCACCATTAAATATTTCCTCTGAATGGTATTTTTTTTACTTAGTAGATACTTCTTGTCATTATTGTATCTAATAGTATATAATATCTATCAATTAAGCTTATTGTTCAATGCTTATACATGGTAGTTAGGTAGCCTAAATAAAAGTTGATAAAAAAACTGCAAGGTGCATCATAAAAATAATCACGAGTGGATTTTTATGTGACAAGGGAAGGTTTAAAAAAATATACATCATATAAACTCCTCTTATTATGAAACCCTATAAAGAGTATAAACTATGGAGTCTACATAAATATCATATAATAATAATGTATGATAGTTTCACACGTCATGTAAATAGAAGTCGGTATGTTTTGAAACTGTTAAATATATTTTACTCGTGAACTTATTGCCATCAATTAACCTGTTAATGATTTCCACATAACATCGGAAACAAAAAATAAACACATGAACATACATATATATTATGCAAAATGGTACAATAATGTGGATTACATCATGTCACGTAAAGTGTTGGAAACTTGGGTTATTCTAGTTCCCATGGGTCAACCTTGTATCTCTTGTTCGATTGTTCACCATGGGATCGTAATATTATGATATTCGACTTCCATAAGTTTTTTTTGACACAATATTAAATTATTGTAAACTGCATAATAATATGTAAACAGAATATATAAATACTACATACACATGTAAAAATACCGTTTGTATCGTTTTATGGTTAGTACTCGCCGGACTTAATGGAACATAGTCGTAGTAAAACGTTTGTGTGTGTATTTGCGTGTGTGTTTAATAATTAATAATTAATAGTTAATACTTTCAGTCGGTAAATAGTATATATATAAATAATGAGATCTGTATTACGAGTAAGTCATATATATATATATAAATTATAATTATTATATTTTTTACTCATATTGTTACATAACATATATGTAGAACAGTAATAACAAGACGCTAATAGATATTATTAGATTTCTAATAAATTAACATTTTATTATTAATACGTAAAATAAAATTCGTTTAAAAAAAAAATAAATGAAGTTACCTGTTATTTTATGTTTTTAATATTAAGTGTTTTTAAGTATTTTATATTATAATTATTAAGTATACTAAATTTCATTTATAATTTCGTGTATAAATCATATTATTCAACACAATACTGTGCTGTATTAAAATATGTTTAAAGCTTTTTAGTAATGTCACCTTTATCATCAAACTAAATTAAGGAATAATTTAATTTAAAGAAGTTACAATTATATTTGGGATTTTATTAAAAACTTTTTACTAAATGTAAATAATTAAAAGTTTTAGTAAATGAAACATTAATTGATAACATAAATATAACTTCATAATATAAGTATGTATATTATAAAATATCTGCAATATGCCAATATCTAACATTTTTTTCTTTTTTCAAAATGCTATATGGTATTAAAAATATGAATATTAATATTAAATATGAATCAATTATACTGGATATTCAGTAAAGTACTCTATAGACGAAAATCACGGGACATACTAACAAATTCAGTACCTATTCAGTAACTCCCCATTTTTATTCACCGGTTGTTTTGATTTTATTTTTGAATGTTGTGCTGTTGTTTGTAAATGCGTTCCACGTGTAAACTTAAGTTATAACTCAAAGTAAATTAATAGTCCAAATAATATCGCTAGCATTATCTTTAAACTTATTGTATTTTAGATAAATACATATTTTATTATATGGCTTTTCTTAAATTAAATTTTTTTTTTTTGACAAGCCAGCGTATTTGTTAATCCAGGAATGTTATGGTCCCATGTAGTGTCAAATTAAATTATTATTAATTAAAATAATATTAGATGATATTACATTTTTAACACATTAAGATGTACCTAGATAATGCTTATAACAGTGAGTATTGACAGTCACTTGTGATTTTTGATATTTATTACCAATTATTTTGGTGAATTTTACCAATGTTAACAAATACCTCACAATTCAAACATTTACCGGTGTTTGGTGACTTGCACAATAATTAATATTAATTATTAAATGAATATTGACTTAATAATTAAAACTATAAATCACAATTATTTTGCTTTTTATAATTAATTAGAGTCTTAGAGATATAGTTATAGATATAGAATAAAATAAATAATCAAACACATAAATAAAGTTCTATGTACTTAATAACAAATGTATTATGTTGTAATACGTTTGTTTTATTTATTGAAACACAATAAACTATCGTGGAATTTACTGTTGTAATGTATCTCCTCTTCGCCTTTTTATCTCATAAAACCACTTTGGAAATAGCTGTCGAGTGTCGATACTTGTCTTAAATAAATCGTCTAATTGGATAAGACGTCGTTTAGTGATAGATACCAATTTTCCTTTGCATTGTTTCTAAATTGTAAAAGTAATTATCTACGTCTATTATTAATACGGCTGAGATATTTTGGAAATCCATAAGTTCTCGATGGATATCTGGAACACACATTTAAACAGTATTACATTTGACAATCTTTAAATAATATTAAAAAATATAAATTAAAAATTATCTTCCTTTAAAAAAAAAAAAAAAAATATGAGTGTACTACACTTTTAATAAAAAATATATTTCATATTTTTCATTTTTAAATTTTATTTTCAAAATTTAAAATATCACCGTGAAAAACTTTTTTGTTCTAGGTTTAATATACGCGTCAATATTAACGAAAGTAGGGCGTATGGATATTAAACGTTATAAATTTGGATTATCGTATATCAATTCACTATTACGTGCAATAATATTAATAACTTTCTTAATATGTACTAATAGCACAAACCATGATTTAAGCGAGGTTAACATTTAAAAAATACTAATATTGTAATTATCAACAACTACCGGTGTATGTCTGTGTAAAAACGATTTTAGTAACATCATTCTCTACTATTTTGCATGCTACATACCTACACTGGTAATATCTACTGCGATTTTATTATCTAACATTTGTGTTAAAACATTTATATATATTATACTTACATAAATGTTGCATATGAATAATTATTATACCATTTAACTGTGATAAATGTTTTTGAATTCATGATTTTGTTTTTAATTGCGCATGAATTATTTTGTTTTGAATTTACACTATACAATAAATAATATGCAACTTCTATGTTATCTCCAAGTTAAAAACTTTTTGTACACTATTTGAGTTCTAAATAAATAATTTTCATTTTTACTTTATTAACAGCGAATAAATATATTGAGATATTCTAAGAAACCTACAAAAGCAATAAATTAAAAACTATACGATTACAAAAGAGAACAAAATAAATTAGGTCATAAGTTCAACTAAAAAAAAGCGAGTAAGTAGGTACAGCTCTACTGTGCATTAGGTGCAGCGTGGATCACTATTAGGTATATATTATAGGAGTGTAAAATTTGAATCCAATGACATGTATCATTGTATACGAAAAACGATTCTGAACGAAGATAATTTGTTAGCCTAGGATATAATTTCCAGTGGTTGGTAAAAAAAAAGCGGTTTATGTTTTAATGGCCTGAATACACCAAAATTTAGGTTCTTTTATAATTATTGTAAGCTAAACTTATGGAAAATCTTGTATTAAATTTTCAACTCTTAGCTACTTACCTATATATAACATTTTTTATGAATTAAACCTACAAAATAATTTGCAAATATTCATGGTTTTGATTTATTTAGGTATAATATTATGTATTTAAAATAAACTATATAGTAGTAAGTAGTAAATTTGATATTTGTCTATAAGCTGATATTTTATATTTTTATAGATAAATTAAAACATTATTCACTTATATAAAAATATGAAAATCAAAAACTAATAATTAAAAAAAAAGGATAGTAGTTTTAATCGTTTACTATCAATTGTATGTCAAATTTTTTTGTAACCTATAATAATACGTGCTTATCATACAATTTCCTATACGTCTAAATATTATATCCATTTAAAAAATCCCCTTAAAATTATTCTTACTATTATAGGTATAGACATATTTATACGGTTGATTAACACATTGTTAACCATATCAACAGTTTTGTGAAAAAAATATTTTTATATAATAATAATAACGCTAATCGTATGAAACATAATGCTAGTATTATTATATTATTAACATAAAATGTCTATATTAATTTAGTTCAAAAATTATCTTTCACTCTACATTGTCTCTTTTTGTCGAGTGGCCTTCTATCCTAATCCAGAACAAAAACTAAACCAGAATTAAGTATTAATAATTTAACCCAAAATAAATTATTCTCGTCGACCTTGTGACTCTATAGTCTATTGTGAGTCAAAGCGATTTCTAAACACATTTTCTCCCATAAAATCGTTAAAAATTACAATGTATTATTAAGACCCCTAAAATTACTGTTTTTTTTTTTTTTACAGTAACTTTTAGCAAATACGAGTAGGTACACTGAATAATTTTCAAACGGTGTAAGTTAAATTTATGATAGTTATTAAACATTGGTTTCTGTTTAATTAGATGCTTTGAATAGCAGATGATTAAATAGCGCAGATGTGTTCCGATAAGTTTTTTTTTCAATGAGAAATAATGAAATCCACATTGACGTTTCAAACGAATTCTTTACTGTATTGTTAATATTTACGTGCCGTATATTATCTTGATGTCATTTCTTAATTGAAATAAAAATACATCATACAAAAATCGTTTTCAGCGCCCTTCTTTACAAAAAATTAAAACCATTTCCCTACAAATTATAAGATATTATATTTTAATAGTATTACTATATATTAGGTTAAACACTTAAATTATACTGTATGCACACCGTTGTTATTAAAATTAAAATCGTTTACACTATCATATTAGATCAATGATATTACGTATAGGTATTAGAATTAAATTTTACTATAATTCTAGTGTAGTTAATCATAAAGTATTTTAATTATTTTAATAAATTAATTAATTTATAAGTATATTAGTTTTTTTTTTTTTTTTAATTAAAAATCATATAAATAAAACATTTTATTTATATTTAGTAGGTACATATTATTGACCTATTGTATCTACTTAAATGCACATTTTATATATGATAAATCTACGCTATAATATGCTATATCTAAACTCATATTAATTGTATACACATTATTATCCATATTTTTATGATAAAAATGAACAATCATTAAAATTACATTATTAATTTTATTTTTATTTTTGCTCATTCAATATTAGTAATTATCATTTAATAATGACAATGTTAAAATTTCATGATTGTTATTACTTATGTGTAATATCCAATAATTAAAAATTGTTATAAAATTGAAGTTGTAAGTTAGATAAATCAATAAGTATAACATAATAAACTGTACTTTATTCACCAAAATCATTCGTATAATTCATTTTATACGCCTTAATAAATTTAAATTTTATTTAACAGATGTGTTTTGGTGAAATATAGAGGTACCTACGTGCAATTATATTTGCCTATATTATAGCCCGAGTGTATATATGTTTAAATAACTAAATTTATAATGAAACTTAATTTAATTAATAATATAAATTAATATGTGTAATATTCAATATTGATATTAAAATTTAAAAACAATACAATATGTTATTAATATTTTATATAAATTTATAATTTAATTACCTGAGCATCATTCAATATTTTATAAAGAAGAGATGTCAACGTTTTTTTTTATTGTATTTCTTAAAAATATATACACTTGTATTTAAACTACGAATTCGGATAAAACAATAACATTATGTAAACAAAATATTTTACTTCCTCCTTAATTAAGACCCTACTTGTAAATCTCATCCCAATCACAATTTTAAAAATTAAAACTACTAACTCTTTTAAGATTCTTGAAAAAGAAAATACTTTTGGCTATTGCAAGAATAAAATATAGACATAATATAATACTTTTTTTAGGATAATTTTATTGATTATTACACTACGATGATGATTTTAGTTTTATAGCTTTGTAATGCTGTTTTATTTAATTACTCAGTTATATTTATGTATGTATAAATAATTACACTGTATATACCCATTGTGCATATCAATTTATAGAAAAAAAATGTATTTATTTATATAGATATTTTCAAAAAAAAACTCCTTTATTACATATTTAAAAATTTAAACAATTATTAAAAAAAAAATGTTTCAAAATTAAGAGAAGGTATACGTTATATACTTATATATATATATATTGCTATTATTATTATTATTATTATTATTATTGTAAACGAGATTCACAATTTGAAAAAAATAACATTCGAGAACAAAACTGTACTATATTATATATAATATATGTAAAATGTATAACAATATTAAGATAATAACTAAAAAAAAAAAAATTGCAGGTGCTGTCGTGCTTATTATTAATGGTAAGCATATCATTGTCGAGGTCAAGATATCCAGGTCGACCGGATATTGATTATTACGTAAGAACACCAAATTATATATTAACCGGTGATGGAAATAGTTGAGTTAGATTATTATAACTCAACGTAAACTATATGATTATTGTTTATTTGTTTCATGAGTTATAATTTATGACATTTTTTTCTAAATGAAAATTTATTGATATTATAATAAATTAGACTTATAGATTAAATGATTCTAGAAATAACAAATACGGAACAATTACTATATTGTATTCCATTTTATGTTTTTTTACGTACGTTTGATTGCTTCACAGTTCATAAAAATATCGTATAATAATAAAATAAATGATATAATATCAGACCAAATAATTACTGTTAATATTATACTTATACATAGTATAATACAATACATACTTATACGATACAATAATAATAATTAAGCCAATAATATATTGATGTTCAGAAGCTCTATTTATAATGTCAAGCAATATCACATAAATTTTTTGGTGTCAAAATAGTAAATTATATGCTTTATTTAATTTCAAAACATTAATTAATATCTTATTTTATAAACTTTAAGTGTTTTAAAGTACAAATGTTTCTTTTATGAGTAAATAACTTAAAAAACATTTCTTGGTAATGGTAAGTAAATTAACTTTAAAAAGTTGTTAAAGAAACTACAGAACCACTGTATGATATATATTTATGTATATAATTAATTTGATAAGGTTTTCATTTTACTTAGTATTCGTTGTTTTTTTTTTTTTAAAGTTTAAAAAATCGTTCTAATATAAAATATTTAATTTATAAATTGTATGTCAATTGTCTAAAATTTCCCTGGAGACTCAAATAAAAAGTATTTCAACAGTTTTTCTTCGATTTCTGTTCACTTTTTTTACAAATACTTTTTTTTTTGTTTAGCGATAAGTGGATAACATGTTATTAAAAAGTATAAATACATGCACAAACTTTTTTTCGAAATATTTGCACTGATATATATTTGTATTCATGATATTACGATAATGCTTTGGGGGATAAAGATCAAATATGATGAGTTGAATGACGTATTATGCAAATAGACGAATCACTTTTCCGAGTGAACCGCACAAATAAAAAACGCCGATTTAGAAATTGGCTGGCCTATACTAAAGTGAATTTATTATAATATATGTGATATTACATTTTCAAGAAACGATAAAACGTTGTCGGTATTATACTATTATGAACTAAGCTTCGATATAACCACGTGTCCTCATTTTCATCCTATTCCTCTTTATTCTTTAGCAATTTTCTAAGAAACTTAAAAACGACTCATTAGTCCAAATCACCGACTAAGTACACATGTTTGCTAAATACACAGATAACACACGCGTCATCGAAACTATTGTGTACCTATTTCATCGATAAACATTTTAAATTTTCATCTCCCGAAACGATAATTATTTCATCGCCATACTGTATACGTGCAACCAATAACATATTATGTAATAACTAACAGATAATATTCTCAACTTAAATTGCAGGTTCCAGCGAGCTACGCTTACAAGTACGGCGTGCACGATCCCGCCACGGGAGATATCAAACACCAATCTGAAGAGCGGACTGGTGATGTGGTTCGCGGTCAATACAGTCTTGTGGAGCCCGACGGCACTGTACGAACCGTCGACTATACAGCCGATCCGGTCAATGGTTTTAACGCAGTTGTTAGCAAGTCCGGTAAGCCCAAGAAACCTCGGTACGTCGTCAAGACCGTTCCCACCGTCACCGCCGCCGCTGTAGACATCGTGGAAGATCCGTACTCGGCCAGAGGACCAATAAGTGAGTTTTACAATTCACGTACGAGGGGGGATGCTGATATTGCGATCTGATATTTAGTTAAAATTACTGGTCCTGATATCATGAGACTAGTAATACATTTTTATATTATAATATGTAGATCTGAATACGTTACATTATACTTTTTAAACTTCTACAAGTACGTGACAGTTGTCTGTTTTAATATTTAGTTGACAGTTTTAATTTAAAGCAGACAGCTCGGTAAAATTGTGTTTATATATTGTTTTAAATAATAGGATATTTAATTAAAATGTCTTTTGATCAATTTTAAATCGAAATGGAAAATATAAATTCATCAAGTATAAAATTTATAATTAGTAGTAAAGCGCAACTAATACTAAATAGGGCTACAGCAAAAGTGACCCGTAGTGATCACCACACATTTAAAAAAATAATTACTACAAAACTACCAAAATTAGTTTTAATAATATTTATATAGTATAAAATAGTTATCAATAAATTATTTAAGCTACATTTTTCTTTAATTTAGGACTAAAAATTCAGTATCAATTTCTACACTCTTTCAATACTTAATTTATAGTTCTTATTAAAAGATGACCAGAAAAGTTAATCCTAACTTTGAATGAAGTCGAGATTTTTTTGTTTTGTTTTTTTTTGTTGTAAATTATCATGTATAGAAAGTTCAATACATTTATTTAAGTAATGCAAATATTGAAAATATTAATTTTTTATTGAATTCGAAAATATATGAAACATATTAGAGGACCTAAGCCCCCTCAAGTTCTTCCTAGTTGCATTTATAACTATAAGTATAATATATAGGTACTAATAGTTATGATAAATATTTGTACGAATGTGGAAAAATAAAAAACATTTAACCGTATACATACTAAAAAAATTACTCTATCAATATTTAAATTCAAAATATTTATTTTTAATTTCTATAATGATATAATATTATTAAGGTCAGATTTGGTTAGCTTTGAAAATAAAAAAAATCCATTTACTTATTATAAATCCTAGTTCTTAACTAAACACCTGGGCCTGGAATAGATATTGTTCTTAATTATTTTTGAATCAACCACAATTTTTCGTTGTATAATGTTTGTGTTTAGGATTTTTAATTAGGTTTGAATTTACGCTGTCTTGATCGAGGTTCCCTCAGAAACCATAAATACAGTTTTGTTAATAAAATAAATAACATTTTCGTATTTTAAATTATCGATAAGTATGACCTCCATGTATTAATAATTAATAACAATATTTAATAAACGTTTTAAGTCTTTAGAATAATTATAATATAGTATCATAAATTAGTCATAAATTTGCTTAATGGACTTAATTTTTATAGTATTTTATAAGATTTTATAAAATATAATTTTTTAGTAATACATTTTATATTATGATTAACTAAACGACTAATATAAACTGTTCGCGTGATGATAATATAACTTAATAGTTAATAATTTTTATATTGTTATGTAATGTATATTATTATATCACATTATCGTGTATTCAAAATCATAATACAATTATGTTCTATGAGCCCCTTGAGATATTTATAAGATTATACAAAGTACATCCATTTATGTTCTTATAAATAATTAAGTATAAACTGTATCATATGTAGTATGTATAATAAATATGCGAATTCATATAAGTATGCAAGCTTTAAACAAGATATTTTTATATTTTTATATTTTTAAGTTTCTTCTTTGATCGTAATTTATACATAAATGAATAAAAATTGTCAATTAGGTGTTATGCGGTGTGATAATTGTATTGATTTTACAATGATGTGTAAATTTTTTGTGTCTATCGTCGCCATTTGTTTACAAGCATTTAAAGTTATTTTTTTTACGAAATTTATTAAAATTATAAAAATATGTAAGTTATTTTTTAACTAAAAGTTTACGAAACTGTAATTGTTGAAAAACTCAAGTATATAAAATACATACTAGGTTAAGCAAGAACAATTTTAAATACTACATTATTCATGTCTAGTTGAACCGTTATACAGTACTTACGTCAGTATTGACCTTTAATATATTTATAATAGCAAGTAATATTATAATTTATTATGATTATATTATGATATATTGTATGATTTGTTTTTTGGTAAAAATTAGTTCAACCTATTATGTAATTATGTAACTTATAAAAATAATTAAAGATTGATAGGTTGTCTGTGTACAGGATCGTTTTTTGTTTGCAATAGTATATCATTGAATAAAAATTTAACACATTCATTACAATTACCTATTAATTAACAAACACACGATATCTATATATTAGTGCGACTTTTTTGCTTTTGTTGCCAGGCTCATAGAATAATGATTCAAATAAATATTTTACCAAACAATTTGTCATCAATATCGAATTCATAAAATAAAGTGACTTTTGCTTATCAAAGATTTTTTAATCTAATTGTACCCCATTATGGCTAACAACCTATATTATACGTTATAGGTTATTGAACCTATTTCATAACATAATTTTGTTACATGTCAAACTACAGTCAAAAGGAGTTATACACCCAAAAAACTGACACAATTGCAAATTCACAATTTTTAAATTTTTGTATTCGTTTATAATAAAGAAGTATAGAGACTTCTTAATTTGAACTAAGTATTTTTTACAACATCTCTAAATTTAAAATAATATACTTACAATAAATAAATTAAATATAAATCGTATGAGAATTAAATTATTAACTATTCAAATTTTAAATCATAAAAAACAGTTTGCGCAAAATTTTCTGAAAAGTAGTGGAATTAAGTAATTACATAATAATATGGTGTTTCATATTTTATAATATTTCGTGTACTCAAAATCCCTTCATAACATTTTACTATCATATTTCATTTCTCAATTCTCTGCCACCAATAAACCATATTCAATAATATTATATTATACCTATACTACGTATAAATAATATTATACAACTTTATTATTATATAGATGCCAGAGGGGCCGATATTATATTTATTCAACTTATATAAATTAAGATTTCAAAAATGAATAATGATACTCGTATGGTTATATTATTTTAACATGACTTATATTATTATTAATTGAAAACAGATAAAAATTTACATATTTTTAAATGTTAAATATATCCGGTAGGTATATATGGTATATTATGTAAAGTTACATAATAATATAATAGCATTAATTGTATAATAATATGTAATATTATTTATTTATAACATTATCAAAATAATAACAATATATTTTATTTGGTACCATTCGATCTAAACTTACCTATACATAAGTATATTATAAATATTATATTTTGCAACGTCATTTTAAAGTCAGACCTCAATCTTATATTTCTTCTCTGTCTTTTGTTATAGCCACAACCCCTTGTAATTTTATATACCTATCACTGTGAATTACTGACCACGTAATATCCATAATGATAGATACTTAGACACCTTTCAACTTTAAAACGGTTCGGTTAACAACGAGTGCATTGTGAAAGAACCGGCTGCCTAATTACAAGCACTTAATTATAGTTCTGTCAATCCTATTATTAATATAATTACATATAGATATGATATAGCCACAAAGACTTCCAGACACTAATATATTAATATATTGAGATGTTTTAAAGTATATATCTTTGATATATGCATGTAGTATATATTTAAAAAAAAATATATTATATGCATAGCTGAAAAAGTTTTATTGAAATTCCTGTCATTTTCGCCATTTGGTTAATTAACAAAATGTGGATATGAAACTTTTTAATAAAAAATTAGAAAACCTATCTCGGATTCAATGTGTATAATCTGCTCGTTTGGATACACGCAAGGCGTTATAGCACTATAGGTTTTTTTGAATAAACAAAATACGCTTTCAAATAATTCCTGGTCTTTTCTTTTGTGACGTTCACATTCATTATTTTCATCAGCATTTCTCCACCACACACCGAATTAAACTCAGCACGAGCTTCGTTTCGTACTACGTAAGGTTGTTCCCTTAGTAACTATCTGCAGGTACCTACATATATGTATTCAAATGAAATCAAAGATGCATTAAGCATACACGCCGTGTACTCACGCGCGACTACAGTATGCACTATGCATGCACACTTCTATATTATATAAGATTTATATAGTGCTCGAACTTAATGGAGGAAATGCAGGTGAATGCTTAATATATTTCTTAAGTTAAAACATAGTTTCCGGTTTTAATTAATCAAAGGATTCGAGAATATCTTAATTTTTGTATGAAAACATACAAATATAATAATTTATAGTTGATTTTTATTACAATTATTGTCATTTTTTTTTCTCAGAGTTAAATTAACCCAATAACAACAACGTGTTATATTGTTCTGATACTATTTAACTTATCGATAACTGATTTTACGTAGGTACTTCTATAATGGTTTGGCATGTATTAATTATTATTGTTACACGCGGTATTAGGTACAGACAATTTTATTAAAGAATAACGAATAATAAACATTATCTTATTATATTTATACCAACACGTTTTTATTATTTTTCTAGTAAAAAAATCATTACATGTTTACAAACTCTGAAAAAAATATAATTTACACTTATACCTATATTAAAATAAGATCAATATAAATTATAGTTTTTGAAATATATGCATTTACCACTCAGATATTTATATGTATAGACAAGATCAAAGGAGCGTGAAAATATTCTTAGAAAAAAATATTCAAAGAACTAAAATATCAAAACATCCAATTGTTTAGTTCATTATAAATCATTATTTTTCTGTTTTTATTTCTCTTTCAATCCAGTTAGATTTGGAATGGTCAATACGATATAAAAAAAAACATACATTTTTACAGAGTATTCTTTTGAAGTTAATCAATTATCAGAAGTTGACAAAAATGAATACAATATTTAATTTGTAAATTTTTTCCAAGATATATGTATACGCAATATGCATGTATTATGTTCGAGAAGCTAAATACAATATAATAGAAAACCTTTATAAAAATTTATATTTCACTACGTGCTGTGTAATGGGTGTAATGGATAATAATTCTTTAGAAATGAATCACGATCACGTAATAATTTCAAATTTTAACTTGAGTGTCCCTACTAAATAGCATTTCTATCGTTTCTTACCTTCATTATTGTTACACAGTAACAACTGGGCCATAAAACGTTCCTGTTTGACTGTTAAGATCAGCTTGCCGGAACTGACGGAACTCATATAATGTGTTACTTTCTGATTTGCAATAGTGCAATATAGTCGTTTGCGTATATAATATAATAAATTAGGTATATGTGAGTACGAGATTGGTTATTTCAAAAATATTTTACACAATTCATTGGTTTAAAATGAGACAGAATTGCAAATAAATATTATTATGAATTATTAATATTATACATATATAATACATTGGTTAAAAAAATATTTTATAAAAAATAAAATTTACTATTAGCTAATACTAATTAGCTTATTGTAAAATTAAAAAAAAGAAAACATTAAAAATAATTATTATAAATATTTTTGAGTCACGTGATCAAAAAATAAAAAATATACTAGTGTTTGTATTTTAAATTCAGTGACTTCAATATTTCAATCAAATTGTTTAAAATTTAAATTAACCCATCCCAGTGGTATACCTTAAATTCCAAATTTTCCAAATTATCCATTATTTTTCAAAGGACCATATAGGTCTTTCAAATTTTAGTACCGATTGCAATACAACAGTATATATATAAATAAATGGTAGATATGTAGAATAGTAGTGTGTAAAATCGTGTTCACGTTACCGTAAGAAATCGGTATGTGAATACGTGATGCGAAAAGAAATAAATTACGCTTCTTTTGAGTTTTGACTATTACTTTTTCGGCATATTGAAGAATATACGGTTACTGAAATACTGAAATCGAAATTCCAATAATTCAGAAAAATGATTTAAATCTACAACAAATCCACCGTGAATAATATAGCTTAAAATTATATTTTTGTGTAAAAAGCAATAACATACAATTTAAGTAGCTCGTATGGATGCACGTGTCTGGATTGAGTGTTTATAGACATTTTATCATTTTAGTGAACTTACATTTAAAAATATACTGTATTATTGGATTATGCAAATCAAATATTAATTATTTAATATTGGTTGACATTTTTCACAGATTTGTAAATAAATACGTTATGTTATATCGAAACCAATTATTTCGATTGTAGAACGATCATATAGTGTGATTTTCCTAACATATTTAATTGTATCGAACACTTATGAGTATTTCATTTTAAACTTGTACAACTTCATTACGATATCCATTATAATATTGTTATATAAGTTTAATTAAAATACGCCATTAAGGCAAACATTAATTTCTACAAACCCTGTAGAACAATATAAAATTCAATTTTATTGTAGACAAGGAATAAACGTTTAAATATTTGCCTATACTTAACGCCGTCGTAATCATTTGCACGTGAGTATAATACAAAATATCAATGAACAAAATTGTTAATTAAATGCATTCAATAATTTAATATAAATAAATAAATAAGTCAATACGTATTCGAATGAATAATATCGTTATACTATGTATTAAACTGTCTACTTTTGTTGTTTTTTATATGATTTTTAACAATATTTATATAATTATTATTTTACTCCGGTAATGTAGACTATAACTAGACGATGTCAGTTGTGATGCCGACGGACACCGAGTGATTTATTTTATTTTAAATTCATCACCAAAACGACAAATGTACAGAATTTGAAAATAGTTAAATACAATTCCGGGATTTGTCCGTAATTAACTGATAAGTGTCACTGTCATTTACGAGTATTTTTTAAGTTGACTATTAATTTATTTTTTGAGAAACCTTAAATTATCATTTTCTTTTTTTTATGATACGGCTGAGGAGATGTATGAATATTATAAAAACTGTTTTTGCAATCGAATGGATAACAATGGAGTTGTAGGGACAAATATGCAAATACTATACTAACAATTTATTAAAACAAAAGTTAAGGATAAAAAAATAATTCAATCTCCAACTTTAAGGGTTCTTTTTAACAAAAATTTTGAACTAATTGGTACTTTGAAGGCTCAAAAGCAAAAAATTCCAAGTACTTACTAATAAATATATAGACAAGGGTGATTTGCATTATAGTAGGTATAGTAGGTTACAATTAAGAGTATCTTGTCATTGAGTAGATAATGGATATATTAAATTTGAAATCAATGATAAATTATTGCAAACAATTCTAATCGAAAACTAAAGATTGTGTTTACTATATACATGTTAAACTAACTTTTCAAAAATATTAACGTTAACATTTTGAAATATTTCATTTAATTTATTTAGGTCTATTTGTATCGCGAATCAATAATATTATTCTAATCTTTTTTATATTTAAAACTATTCATTATATTATTTCATTGCTATAAAAATATAATGTCGTTTAATGAAAGTCGACAAGTACTTGCAAGTTTCACCGTTGTATGTTTTAAATTCTTTTTTAACTATGCTAATTGTTAAAAACTAAAAAAAATAATTAAAAAAAAAAAATTAGTATTGAAAACTAAGCACATAATGGCTTGATTGATTCAAAAGTTGTATTTTAGACAAAAATAAAGTAGACACTACACATCTACGCTATACGCAGTTTAAATAATATGTATGATGTAAATGTCATCAATATGAGCGATTGATTTATAATAAAACATTACCTAGCCATGAATTGTTAATCAATTTATGTTTATCATTAATTGATTCGTGGAATATATTTAATGTAATATGAAACTGAAAAGTAAATATTTGAAAATGTGACTACGCATCGTTAGGAAAATATTTAGATCAACGTGTAAATATTTGAAAACGCGAATCGATTAATATAATTATATTAAATAAAATATTAATATTAGAATAGACAATATTTTAGTTATAATATATACCTAGTCATCAAAAATAGAGTACCTATATAATTTGAAATATCGTATTTTGGATGTATGGTTAATGTATAGGTATGTACGATTATATCAAAAATGATCTTGTTTAATATTATATGTACGCGCGTTTAAGATAAGTTCTAACGAATAATACAAAACATTCAATGCCTTAAAGTAAAATTAAAATATCGATCGATAAGATGAAGTAGTATAAAGTATTAAATAACAATAAGTACTTATACATTAATAATTACCTATGTATTTTTTAATTTTAATGTTCGTACCATTCATCAAAAGAATATGATCACGAACAAAAATGCAATGCCCCATAGATTCAAACATATTTTTAATTATACATTTTTTCTTTTATTATAGCTTTCCCAAAGAATGTACAGGAAGACTTTTCAATCAGTGCACCGGTATACCAGGAATACTACGACGCAACAGCCATTCGCCCTTACGAAATCAACCCACGTTACATAAAACACTCGAATTATTATAAAGAATATTTAAATTACTAAATCAGAAACATTGAACATGTCTATGGAATTTTTCTGCTCCAATCAAAATGTTGACTAAAAATAATAATAATATTAGTATAAAGTAATATTTTATCATTACTCTTTAATTTTATCGTTATTTTTAGTGAGTATTAAAGAATATTGAGTTCGTTGTTTGATCCCATCAATGCAATTGTATTCAATACATGCATAATCTTAATGGGCCTACTAACACAAATGTGTAAAAGGATTTATCCCGAACTCGCTTTCACATTACATTATAATATATTTGTTTCTACATATAACTAAATATAATTTAAGAATAAATAATTCTAATATTATTAGTAAAAATAAAAATATGAAAAGAGCTAAATAAAATATATTTCAAATATGGAACATGCTATACTTTCGTAATAGGAAATATGATTTTTATACCTGATAATTAAGGATTTATCATACATATAATATACTATATAACACACACACACCAAACACAATAGTGTTACATTTAAAAGAAAAACAGTTATATTTACTTAGTATGTATTTAACATTTTTGAAGATTTTAAAAATATACAAAACTATTGAAAGAAAAATTTGTCCATATTTAGTTTGAAAAAAAAAATTTATTTTACTATAAATAGTTAGGTATCAAACCTGTATGAAATAAAAAATAATTATTAAAATGTGTGTAAACACTTTTAAACTTTTTAAAAGTTTATAATATTATAATATTAAATTAAAAATTAAACAACGAACTATAAATTTAAACTGTTTCGACTCAAACTAAACAATCTCCGTTTTGTTCAATTATAAACCTATGAACCAATAATAAATTATTAATAATATTATTAAACAGACAGCAATGGATCAAATAACCTTCATTACAGATCTTCTTTTAAAACCATAATTTTAGAAAAAATTTTAAAATACTATTTTCGTTATATTAAATTTTATGTCATATTTTCAGAATAATTAACACTTTTTTTCAATTAATTATTTTAGTTTTATAGATAACCATATCCATGTAAAACTTCATTTGAAATCTTAAGATAATTTTGAAGTATGATTAGTGATTAGTTATAATTTAATAATTTATAAAAATGTAACAAAGGTGCGTAATAAATAAGTCATATTAATTAATAGTTAAACTGTCTACATTTTCTAAAAAATACACCAATGCATGTATAGATAACGAAGTATTAAGTATTGTTTAATTGTCTGCCCGTCGTCTGTTTTAATTTCTCTGGATATTATAACTAGAGTTCGCTTACTGATCACTTCACTCACAAATCTACCCTAGAGCACGACCCCCTCGACCTAAGAGATCCATCTTTATATTTAATATATGTTATTAAAAATGTTTAAAAATAAAATATACAAAACTTTTTTTTTAATAATAAAAAGTCATGAGTAATAAATAATTATTATTGTTTAATTATTTATTAATTATCATGGCAATTATATTATTTAGACGATAAAATAAACAAAACTTTTTATAGTAATATAGAGACATATTATTATTATTATTATTTATTTACTACCTTTTAATGACTAAAACTTGCAAAATCATGTCAGTTCAAAAAGTTAATGCGATCTACGGTGGCCCTTAAAATTTTAATTAAAGCGGTCCTATTTAGATAGTTAGGGAGTAGAGGAGTAAAATTGCATACTCTACATATTCTATGGTTTCATTTACTCTGACCTATGGATGTCCGGGTGACTGAAACAAACTGTTCGAAAATTCCAATTTTATGAACATTTTTATTGACATAATATTTCAAATATTTCATATTTTATTAGCCAATATTGTCAATCAAACAGTATAAGGATTTAAAACTAATTACATTCAATAATAATAATAAAGATACAACGATTAAAGAAATGATTAAAAGGATCATTTTATTATTGTGAATCACAAGAGTATTTATTGTTTAAAAGGGTGTTGAAGCTTGAAGTACATGGTAGATGGAAAACGGTAATTTATATCTTAACTGAGGTTTAACTTCTTTGTTCGTATTGAATGACAAACAAGATAGGTAAGCATACAAGGAGGATTGAACTGAGGTAAAGATTCTGCACGTGGTTATTGCAGAAAGTTGTGTGTTATATTTTAGTCAGACACGAATAAAATATCATATCAAGACAAATATGTAAATAGATTATTTACTACTTTAATCACATTTTCTTAAACTAAAATCTTATCGTCATTTGTGATTCACTTGAATTTGTCCATTTAAAATACTAATAATCATAATACCAATGTATAGTCTATTACCTATAGTATGTGTGTAATATAAGTTATGCGACATTATAGGTTAGAGTATTCTAGTGTGAATAATTAGGTATTGTCGAGTGCTATTCCCTTTAACTCATTATACATATTATTCTGTTTTCAAATTTCAACGTATTCTGTCTTTTGACATAGACGTTGGCAGTATAAAAAGAGTAACGCATTTGTCAAGAATAGTACATTACAACGCTTCCGTGTTGTAAATTCACCACATTAATACGTCATAAGAATTAAATCGTATAATATAATTATAACATATTAAAACAGCTGTTGATGTGAATTGTTAATATAGGTATTTATACTACGCGTCAAGGCAACTCAACACCTTTAATACAGCATTTTGGCTATTAAACGAAACGTTTAGGTATACATAATTAACGTTTAAACATCAGTGTGTTTGACAATCACGGTTCAATCGTATTCTATTCGATTAATAATCATAAATCGGTGATACCGGTTGTTATAAATTATATAATGACATCCGTCAAATACAGAACAATAGATATGCAAGTCTATTTTATGAAATACACATCTGATTTGGATCATTGCCTATTTTGAATATTATAATAAACGTGTCATTAATTTAAATGTTTTACTACATTCAAAACTTCATCATATAAACAATAAACATAATATAACAAGTATGAAAAAAAAATATAATAATCAATAATAATATTATATAATTGAGTTATTTATCTAGATTAATATCATAAATTATTTCTACAAATAAATAGGAGGTACTTACTTGTCTATTAGTGAAATGTTTTTTTGGAAATGTAAGCTGTCGTCAATAGAGTTATTAACACCATATAAATATTATATTTTTATTAAATTTGCTACGAGTGCGAAAAAATACTTAAATTCATAAAAAGTTTTATCATGGACAAATAAATATTATAATCGTTTTTATAACTTTTAAAAATAAAGGTAATAAAAACTACTTAAATGAAAAAATGTGTATTTTATATTTTATAGATCAATTAAATACAATATTTTTATTATTTAAAAGTTAAAATATTTCAATTCGAATATATGCAATTTATTATTATTTTATTCTGATTCTTAATATTTAATTAGTTTTTTTTATATAATAGTAACTGAATCTTAATTTGATAATAATTATATACGTATTGTCGATGATTGTCAATAACGATAGTAAGTTACACATTACAGTTAATTAAATTTTTAAATTATAAAACCAGTTAGGTGTTCTATAATTTAAAAAATTTTTAGATAATAGCACTATAATATGATATAAGAATAAATATTTCAAACACGCAATAATTTAGGACATATTTTGTAAAAAAATAATATTTTGATAACAAATAAAAGTTATAAAGTTAATAGTCAAAAGCATATTAAAGCAAGCAATCAAAATAAAATTCCATGTATTTTTATTTTACATATTACATCGATTGAATCAAGTTAATTACCCCTTTGACATTTTGTATTTGTCGTATACGCCGATTACTCGGACGTATACCAAAATAAAGTTAAACACAAAATAACGCAAAGTACTTTATTTGAAGTTTGAACACGACGTCCGATGGTGCTCGAGTCACACGATCACCACCACTGACTCCCTTTGCTGTCTTAGCCATCTCACTTATATATTACACTTACAATAGAATTACTATCGATTGTTCTACATTTGTCTATTACTACGTTAAATTTACAGTTTATAGACACTATGACACTATGATTATTATGTAATTGTTATTTTAACCCGATTAGTAAATTATTAAACAAATTTATTTACATTTCTTATTATTATATCTTGCTTACTATGCTAACTGTAATATAAAGTTTACGGATATTGAATTGCACAATTGTTATTTTAACCTATTTGTGTGAATAATTAAGTATTGCTTAACTTATTGAATTTTACTGTTTTACTTATTATCTATAGTTTTTCTTAACTTATTTCTTACGTACTAACATCTCTTATAAAATATTCATACAAATAATACAACATATTATATGAATACAATAAAAGCGATTCCTACAAAATCCAAACTAATTATTACCTATTAATAATACCTCTTAAAATTGTATGTTTCAATAGGTCTATCTTACATAAAATGTCATTAATATGATTAAAATATATATTTAAAATAATAATTATCTAATTTGTATTTTTTGTTTTAACCCTTCAAATAAAATGTTAATTTTATTATAATTCACTATATTCAATTTTAGATTAAAAGTTTTGATAATTTAAATAGTTTTTTATTTTTAAATTATAAGAAAGACGTAAGTTTTAAATTTATAGCCTTTAGGTGATTCACATAATACTCCTTCAAACTTTTCTATTGATTACCTATCTATATATTTTGTTCATTTACAATTTTAAAATATTAAATAGGTAGGTATTAATTTTATTTTAAAATAATTATTTTCATACAAATACTAAAATACGAGTACCCGACCTTCATTATTCAATGCAAAAATTATAAATATTTAATCTTGAATAGCTAGGATTTTGAAAACAGCCTAAAATATAAGGTTTCAAAAAAAATTTTACATGGGTCACATGCATTTTATCAATTTGAATTTGTGTATTATTGACTCTAAAAATAGGGTTTTAGTTGAATGCATTTTTTTCATCTAATATAAAAATGACTATTTCCTAATTCAATTTTTAATGATAATAATTAAAAAGGATAAATATAATTGTTATTACTTCGTATGACTTAGATATAACATTCACAGTTAAACAAAATAACTCAATATAAAATTAAAAACAAAAAAAAAAAAGTAAATGAGTAGGTAAAATAAATAGATTGCGTCTGGTGTGGCCCAGTTCAATTCTTTTTATTGTTCGTCAATTGTGTCGATTTTGAAACCCTACTTATATAATATAAATCTATTGCTCTGATACAAAAAAAGTATATATCAATTGCACCAAAAATTATTTTTTTTAGTAAAAGTACAAAAACTGTCTTATTTAATTTAATTTTAATTTAAGAGTTTTACGACCGTTGCAACTAGTATTGTAATGTCAATTTTTACTTTTAGAAAAAAATAAAATGCAAATAAAAAAAATACATAGCTACCCGTTTTAATTTCATTACCTTATTAAACTTTTTTGTAGAGTTAGTTTATATTTTTTACAAATTCAAAATACCTATATAGATTGGTGGGTTCTTTACATGAAAATGAATAATTTTGAAAATAATTTATTCTCTACCACGTTCACTTATAACTATTTTCATAATAAATAAGAGCATTTCATTCCTCCTTTTATATTCATTGGACATTACATTCATCAGCGATGTATACAGCAGTTGGCTTTTCGTGTACCTTTGGAGTACAATATAAAGTCGCTTCTCCAGTAGTGTACTCCTGACAACGTCCTAGACGACGGTAATATAGGTTTACCAAACTCAGCTATCTGAAATTTAACACATCCGTTATAGTGACCCACTCGACACCTACTGTACAGCATTATAGTACCTAGTTGTGTCCATCTTTTTATAATCTCCTATTCTACCGTAAAATCGACATCAAATCAAACGCGGGGATATCGGGTCTATGACTTACGGCGCCTAACTCAACACAGACTGTCTGTTAGCGATGTGTGCTATATAAGTCATGGTTTGCGGAGGACAGGGTCTCTGCCGGCCGCATGATTCAACACGTCCGACTAACGGCTGCACCAAGACACACAATCGACAGACACCGCAATAGCCGTTTCCCACGTACCGAGCAACAAGTCACGGGACCTGTCGGTCACGGTATCGCCGGCTCTCTAAATGAAAAACCACAAGCCCGCTCGAAGTCGACCCAGTTAGGCGGAAATCTAATGTCTTGGCGTGACACGGCCTCAACAGGGATTAACTTCTGGTCTACCGTTCGTAACCGTTGTCGGTAGAACATATAGCTCCCTCACCAATTCTCAACTACCAATAATAAAGGTTTTACGGTTACTAGTAACGTGGTCTACGCACTCATCGGTAGGTCCCGGAGACGTGCGACGAGCTACACTACGAAAACTAACCTTTCCTCTATCCGCTACCAGAGGACGCCTCAGTCTGCGAGGATATAAAATTAGATTTAAATTAAACAGTATATGCAAAGAAAAATTCTCAGATTTTTGTAAGCTATAAACAATTCAAAAATATTATTTTAACTAAATGAACTAAAAATTACATTTTTTTTCTTCATTATAAAAATGCATAACATGCTTCTAGTAATACATGCATTTGGTAAATAATAAATTATATTATTTTAAAAACAAAATAAATAAATGAAAATAAATTGGTACCCGAAGGTTAAACACATAAACTGAGTATATACTATTACGTTAAACTAAATTATTTTTCATACTTTATAAAATATTTTTGTTTAAATAATAACTTTTATAGCTAGTTATAATATAAAATAGAATAATTTATAAGAATATACAATATTTTTATTAGTAATTTTATGAGTAGATAATTTTTGTTATAAAAAAAACTTGAGACCTTCATGAAACAATAAATTAATATTCATCTAGTTTGGTATGGCAGCTTTCAAAACTATTTTCCACATTTAATGAATACATTTAAAATAGATCAAAAGCTATACAGATTTTACTAAAAATTATTTTCTTTTCAATAAATGAAATTAAACCAATGTAAAGCTCAGAATCTCACACAAACTTGGCATACAAAATCCATTATAATGGATGTACCTATAATGAATAGGTATATATAGATATTAGATATACTTAATTTTTTTCAAACAAACACTGTCTTTTCAAGAAGTAGACAATTTTTTTTTATATAGATACCGTACTACAGACCTCTATTTCACATCTATTGTAGCAAGTACACAACCATACCCGTACTTACATCAAGGTAAAAAAAAAAGTGAACTAATATCAAAGATAATATTATTTGTTTGGTTATATTGTGTACGATATTACTTATTGAACTCAAAGCGTAACTATAATAATGTATAAGTTGAATGTAAGAAAAACTACATCATAATTTATTTACAGTGGCGTAACTAGGGCTCGTGGCAAAATATGCCGGTTAGGTTATTCTTATAATAACCACAATTTTTTTTTTTTGAAATTACAACATACAATATGTAAAATATAATTTAATTATAGTAACAAATTTTAAAATCAATTTTATCTACGTATTGCGACAATGTATGCAATGTAGTCGTTTGCTCGTGAGTTTATCCCCAAAATATCACCCATCATTACATCATGCAGTATTATTCATATTTCATATACTGTTAATTTAACTGATTAAATAGTAACATTCATACTTCGAAAAATAAAAATATAACTATACAATATCCCTAATATTTATAAAGACAACGAATTTTAATTTTTCACGAAATGCAATTATATTCATACTTGCAGGAGTCACGTTACGCGGTATAATTGTAACTCATGTTAGGATGCATATAATACAGCTTTCATATATTAAGTTAATGCAACTCGATTCATTCTAGCTAAATTTTTAATAACTTATTCATATTTCAGAAGACAGATTGAAAAATATGTTATGACTCAAATGCCGATTAACTCCTCCATCCAACTCCTACCATAACTTCCGTAACTATTTGGATATTCATAGTGTGGTTTTTAAAATATTTTCTTAATTAGCCATGTTAATTGATTATCTTGAACTTTTTAAAAAAAAAAACTCAAATTGTTTCTTCAAACATAGACAAACCAAAAATATAACCAATATGGCAATACAAGATATAACTTTAATATATATTATGATCTCAAAGCTACACTAGAATTAGAGCAATGATAAAATTGAAATTTACTTTTCATTAATTTCTTGTCTTTTAGCATAATAATAATTGTATTATCTTAGCCCGTATAGTTTTATGTTCAATATTTTGGGATCTCATACCTAACTTATATTTGGTATTATTATTTTTTTTTTTTTTATGCAAATTATTTTCGAATCTTTTAAGAACTACAGTAATTATATGTTGAATAAATAAAAAATAAAACATATTATAACTTATGTAACAATGTTTATGGACTTATGGAAGTTGTAACAACAAATACGTTTGCGTCATTTCACTCGATGAATGATAAAAGTTTTTATTGTAATTCTACACTAATAGGTACGTGATACGCTGTAATACAAGAAGTCCAAACTGATGTTTATATTAAATTAAATAGTTTCCATTTACAACTCATTCCTATAAATATAGTAAAGTTAAAAGAACGTAAATTGAAAAACTAAGATATAATCCAACAATTTAATAAACGAAAGTTAATTCAATATGAATTTATTAAATTTATGACATTTAACTATATAACAAAACTATCGACAGGTACTTATATCTATGAGTAGGTGGAAATAAATATTAATGTAGAATATTATTATTAATATTTAATTAACAAAAACAAAATAATGTGTTATTGTGATTCTCTTTTGCTGCCCAGTTATATGCACTTAAATTCATCAGATAATACTATACAATCCCAAATTATTGGATAAAAAATTAAACTTATTAATCATATTTAGGTGAAATGAGAAGAAATAATTTTGTGATACATCCTGATGTCTCTCCAATTTATTTAAAACTTTAAATAATATCAAAACTAACAATTTGACAAATTACGTATAACAGAACAATATTCTTAAAAGTAGGTACGTACTATAATAACGAATAATAATCCAATAAAGTCGAATTCAAAAAGCAAACGGTCGTAGTAAGTACAGTCTTTCCCTTTAATATTGATTTTATGTTTTTATTAAATTGATTAAAAAACAATACAATTTAAAACAACACAACTATCATAAGCCTGCTTAAAATAAAAATTCTAAATATTAATAACAATTAAAGAAATTTAACGCACCATATTATGAAATTCAAGAAGTTAAAAATTTAATTTTAATAAAACATAGCTTACATCGATCAATTTTTAACAATGTTTAATTAGTAATTACTGATACAATTTCTATAGCATCTATTATAACAACCTTATTCTTGTTATAATTTCTATGTATATAACTAAAAGCAGTTAATAAATCTGTATAACGTTTAGTTACGGATTCAAGTGAAACTCATACGTTCACTCTTATAACATAATTGCAAATTTTAAATTTATTCGAATATTTATGTACTTTTAATAATTATTATAAGTCCGCCGGGTCGTAATTTGCCTGTCAGTATTTATTAATGTGTGATTTTTCATTTTCATCTTGTATTCCAGCAGTACACGATAAATTGTTAAATTTGTGTAAATGTGTAACGCGAGGGAGGTCACTGGTGACAGGATTATTCAACATCAGAAAATTTTAATCCCGTCACTTGTATTAGAGAAAATAAATGTCATAATATTATTTGAAGTGTTCGTTTACGAAACATAGACTGTAATCTTAATTCATTTTAAAACATTATGGTTTCTTTTACACTAAATACCCTATTAAATTTTTAATAGAGCAAACATGATAATTGTGATGAATTCAATTCGTGATTATTATAAACATTGATTAAGTGCTTAAAATTAAAATGATGGGATAGGAATACCTATTTAATATAATAATAATAATAAATTACAATTTCGTGCGGCCCTCGAGGCGTACTATATCATAGTGCGCTACCGTTAATAATGTTCAACTCACAAGTGAACTCTGAAATTAGTTCGTTGTCATTACATAACAACGAAAACTTGTTTAACATAGTAAATGTAATTGAATTTTATTTTATATAATTCGCGAAACGATTTTCATATTTTTTAATGTACTCAATGGATGTTATGAGTACTAGTTACAATTGATGAACCGTTCGAGAGTATATACCAGGGGTGGCCAAGCCACGGCTAGCATCTTATTTCATTTTTACTAAAAAAAAATTTTATATGAATTTATGCATTATATTATATTGTATTATGACTTTTTTTTTTTTTTACATTTTGGCTCTTCCATATTTATTACTACATTTGGTGGCTCGCGAGTCTTTTCTCGCTGGCCACTCCTGATATATACGTAGGCTATTTATTCAGTTAAATAACAGATAGAAACTTGTAACTTATAATTTATAAAGGTTTAAAATTTGGTTGTTTATATGAACAAAAGTCAAAATGTATAATAATTTGTTTGGAATGAAAAACGTCGTGTTATGTTAATTTATGAGTTTAAGGCTCGTAATAGCCGCGTATTAAGTTAGGTAAGTGATAAATTAAATAATTTCATAACCATATATATGATCAGTTATATATATCGCCTTTATGTTTATTTGATTTTTTCTAGAATGTAAAAAAATAAAAATGGAAATTATTTTCATAGTATTGCGTGTGAAAGTCTAATAATAATGATTTGAGCTCGAGGAAATTCTTGATTTTACATATTATATGTATGGTAAATAATTTATAAGTAAATCATCATATTAGCATTTTTACTGAACTACATATTTGTTAAATGGGTTATTGAATGTAGAACACAACTAAATACAAAATTGTATTTTACATATTATATATACATATATATTTAGTGTACTTTGTTGTTGTTTTTGAGATTTGCTTGTATAAATTAAATCTATTTTAAAAATGTTTGTGAATTTTGTAGTAAAACTAAACAAAATTCATTATTTTAATTTGTAATCAAATCATATTTTAAAAAGTATAAATAATTTACGACTTTATCAATATTTGAAAACCAGTTTTGGACATCCGATATAGATCACTATCCAGCCATGTCTACGATAAAAATTATAAGTCTATATGTAAATTAGTTGATAAAATCATATAGTAATATAACATTAGTTCACTAGATACTTCAAAGAAGAAAAATGCATTTGAAAAACAGAAGTTTGTATCTCCAACGAACACTTAATTCGTTTATAAAATATAAGGAATTTGGACTAATTTATTAAATATGAACTTTAAGTATCTATGATAATAAAATTATTATCACAACCGGAGTGATAATGATTTAATGTTTTATATGCGACAACAGTAAATGTATTACATCTAGATATTATATTGATAAACAAGGCAAACCCACTTATTGTAATCCAGTTAACCCAATAAATCAATAACAGTCAACACAGGAAAGCATTTGGACTTAAAATTAACTTATTTTACTATTAATATTAATATTACTGGTTCAATGATTACAGCATATATTGGCTAATATAAGTTTCTGAAACTATTGTTAATCGATAGTAGTGCGTTACATTATAGATTTTAATTTCAGCAACTAGTTCGTGATTATGTTATTATTTTCTGACGGTTAATGCTGTTTTTATTAATAATAATTATTATAAAGTGGCCATAATTTGAAGAAAAAAGAAGTAAGTCGTGAATTAGCTTCGGGATGTTAAAAATGCGGTATAAATGTGTTGTTTCACACGTTCAAAAATACGGAGGTTTTGTTCAATAAAATTATTAGCCATGCAATCATATTATGTATTAACCAACGACTTACAAAAAGTCCATTAAACCGCGTTTTGATCTATTTTAATGTAATATTATTAATATCTTGTCTTCTGTGAGGTTTACAAGTCATGATAGGTACCGAAAATATAACACTTTCCGACATTAAGATAGGTAGATATATCATATGTAAAGAACAATTCTTAATACACCGCGTAATTTGATCGTACATTATACAACTTTCATCACAGACAATGGGTGATGATATGCGCAATAATAACATTACATTTTTATTGTTTTATTTTTTAAATAGAAATTACAATATAGACAATTACTTTACGGTTCTTAACTTTCTATTGTAAAATATGGAACTTTGTAACTTTATATCGTTTATAAAAATAATTATATATGAAATAAATAAAAATAAAAATAGGTACAGTAATTGATTTTTCGATCACGGATAAAAAAATGAACCTCCTACAATTTGTAGATGTTTTAAATCATTATATTTTTATCAATGGTTTGATTTTCAAACTTGTCTATTTTTTAATATTACACAATTATTAATACTCTAATATAATAATTATTCCCTATATTTTCTATATTATAGAAAAAGCCCATTTTGTTCATTGATTTAAAACGGGTTATGTAAAACGTTATATACAGACATGGTATAATATGGTGTCAAAACGCCAAAGGCTAGTGCAAGTACGTACACAAAAATAAAAATAATAAAACTTGTTTATCCATAAGCCAAATAATAGAACAAGAATATAATAATATGACATCGCGCAGCCACAAATGGTCACTGACTTGTACTTCTTAATAAACAATATGTCTTATTGTTGTAAACAATTGTGCACCTGTGTTTCTAGAACAGCCATAATATATTCTATAGTTTAAGTATAATGTTAATTTATTTTCAATTATAGCAAAAACATTTTAAACACCTATAGATTCAAAACGTATAAAATTTTTTTTATCCAATTGGATGTAAAAGTATATTAATGATCAATCTAAAATAAATAAATGAATACTTCAAAATATATGCAAAATACTACTGATGTATACGAATGTATGTTAATTGTCAGTCATCAGTGGTTTATATAAGTATACTTGTATTTTTCAGGTAAAAAGTACAAAAGAATTTATTTTTGTTATTCATACCAGCAACTTATTAGATATGATTTCCCATCAATAGCTAAAAATATGTAACAAAGAAATTTATTAATTTTAAATTGAGGGAAGTGGCTAGTAAATATTGACAGAGGTCAAAAAATAATAAGCTCAACCTTAATAATTTTAAATTTAAGAAATGAAATGAATTTATCTGACTTTATTGGTTCAAAATCAGTTTTTTCAATGTTGATAAAAATAAACTATACAACTTTTGATTTCCAAGTTTTCACTCGAACCAAATACATTATAATAACAGATAAATAATCTCAAAATATTGAATATACCACAAAAACAAACGGAATGGATGCCATTATAACAAATCGATTCCATAGAAGATGTTAATGATAATATTGAAAGGATAACAGTCCATAAACTTGACACGTCAAAGTCTTTCTGACGTCCTTGCGTCTCTCATTCAATGAACGACATCACGTTCCGATGAATTTATGGATCAACGAAGAAAACAATCAACCTGATACATACCAATGATTCTGTTCTAGTTGTAGTTTAAATTTTGTCGAAAATAATATGATCGATGGGAATAGTAAATCCGTTGTAACTGCAAATACAGGAGCCCAGTGGTCCCATCGGATCGGATTATGATCGAAAGTAAATGGATTCTTAGAAGGATACATTTCGACATCGATAAATATTAATGTTTTTTAGAAGTTATTCGGCAAATATTAAATAATATTATTTCCATCAATACCGTTATTTTTAAATGTATACCATATCATATACATCAATATTTTTCATTTTAATTTCAAGTATAAAAATCACGTTATGGCAAATTTTCTTTCAATAGAACCAATTTTGAGTTTCTTAAATATTATATTGAAATACATATTATAAAAGTTATATACATAAGAACAATGATTAAGCATATCAATATTTTTATTTTTTAGCGAGAAATAATCATGTGTTCTTAATTTATGTTTGATAATAGGTAATTTCAATCTAATATTTAAGCAATTAAGCTAAATACACAAAATTGGTTTTTACTGAACAAAAATTTACTAGATACCTATGTTGTACGATTGTAAGAACGGAGACAACACGTGCGGATGTGGCATCCTATTAACACAATAAATTATAATACTATTTATTCAATCGAAAACCATCACTATTACTCATATAATGAACATTATATTGATTTCAAAATAGTTAAACGATTTGAGGATAATAATATTAATACTAAATCTGAAACAATTATGATGAATATCATTAATATTTTAATAACAACATTGAAGGATTATACGTATAACCGAACTTATAATAAACATCTTATTAAGTCTTGAACAAATATTTATTAAGTATAGCAAAAGCAAATATTTAACCACAAAATGGAATCAAATATTCAAATGTTGAATTATTTTAAATTATATCTACATATTATTTATGCATTATAATATATTTTCTATAGTAAAAGTACAAATACATATTAATAGCACATACATTTTACAAATATAAATAATAATTTAACCGTAACATCTGCTTGTATAGTATAAGAATATATACAATAGAAAGCGTTAATAAATAGGGCGATTCACCAAGAATGCTCATATTCATTTTTACATATTATATGTACTAAATTAATTCAAATTTTGAATTTTAAGATTTTTTAGAATCCTACTTCAAATGTTTGATATTTTTGTACTACTTAAAGAGTGTTTGTGCAGATATAAAATTGTTATTTTTAATGATCACAATTTTTAAGTCAATATTTTTTTTTACTTTTTCTATTTTATTTCCATTACTTAAAAATTATATTAAAAATTAATACAGGCAATACAAAAAACGTAAGGCACTGCCATTAAATTTACATTGTTACGTAATAATATTCAATCGCATGACTTTCGATTTTTCTACTTTTTAATTGTACCCAGTGGACGTTTTAATAATATTTTTAATATAATAAAATTATGAAGTCAATAAAATTATAATATTTATCAGGATAAAAAAACTAAAATTATTATGCAATATAAGCATCTATCATGATGTAAACCTATTTTTCCCTAGGGTTCTTAAATGCTTGTTAAATCAAATTTCTAGTTATATAGCTGTTTTTGTTCGTCGCATAATTCTTAAAAAGCACATGCGTATATATTTTTGTCTGGTACTAAATATTTTATTAATTTGTTTATAAAATATGGCAACATTATGACAAAATATGTTTGTTTTAATCTTTAATAGTATAAATAATTATTGGATTATTTATTGATTTATCGTAACAGGGTTTTTAATACCTAGGTTATTATTTTAATCATATTATATTATATCGAGTAAATCCACTTCTGTCGGCAACTTAAATTAATTCTCATATACCTACCTACCTAATTAACTGAAAAATATGTATTAAACACATGCATAATATAGAATTTTACCTATAAAAGCTTTCATATAATAATATATTACAAAAATAGTTAACCACTATAATTATTGTAACTATTGTATTCATAGAGAATGAGAATCTTCTTAATCAGCTAAAACCTAGTTTCACAATAGTTGAACATTATGTGATAAGATTTTTCTGAACATATCGGTAACGATTAGTTCTGTATTGAGAATTAGGGAGGTGTACAAAATCATATTATACAATAAAATGAAAAATATTAATGTTAACTATTACCTACAGAAAAGAATAAAATAAAAATTATACTTAACAATAATTAATAATATAATGTATAGTAAGAACGACAATATACACAACCAAGCGGCAAGCACAAGCCACCACTTGAATAAATAATTATATATCGTAATATAAGCTGATTGCAATTTGTGAAACATAGGTGAAGCATAGGATGCCTGTATCGTATTTAAAGGTCAATGTCTGTTATCTAATTAAAACACGTTGAGTTAATTAGTAAAATCAAATTACTAAGCATGATTTGACCAAAATTATTTGCAAAGTATTATTGAGCAATATCATTTTTATGGAGAGAATGTCAACTCTCAAAAATAAATTAAATATTATGATTTTTATATATATATATATTATAATTGAACTCCATGCCATGGTTGAGAAATTAATTGAGTTAAATATTTCAAAATGCTTGGTTATTTATGTTATTTTTTAATTTTAAACTTAACTTATTAAAAACTGTTTCTAAAATTATCTTAGTTATACTGATATTATACAATGTATACATAATGTAGTTTTACCATATTATAAAATTATATTGTACAACTTTTTAGTTTCTCAGAATGGCTTAAATTTTATCATAAAAACTTGTTTTGGTTCTATCAAAATACATCTTAATTATTAAAATTATACTCTTAAAATAAATTAAAATAGTTATAAACACTTCCTTATAGTTATTACTTTATTAGTTGTAACTTATAAACTTTTAAAACATGGTACTAAATTACTTTTATTAAATATTGATCAATTAAGTGTATTTTTTATTTTTATTTTGTTTAATATAATAGGCACTCAGGGTTTGAGAAGACATAGTTTTAGTTAAAGGTACTTATATCAACTATTACCTATGTAAACAATCAACAATCTTTTTTTTTATATATAGGTACCTATATTGAATCGGAAATTATTAATTGGTATAATTTACATTTATTAAAATAAACGTTATTTCTAACTAGAATTCATTAAATTGAATGTTTAATGTTCATTGAACAACTTAATTATCTTTATTTTATGAAGATGATTTATAGTAATATTTTTTTCTGATTTTGTATCATTTGTATCACAGATCCCAACCACGCGTGATGACCTATTTCGTCAAGTTTTGTTAATACCTATGTTAAGTATATCCTTCATTATTACAAAATACTTACACTTTTATGACTCCTTTTTTCACAGTAAATATTGAAATAGTAACCAGTAATGACACTTTTTATCTATTTTCAACCATTATGAACAAATAACTAGTCTAAAATCACTTCAATTTAACACACCATTAAAAAAAAAAAAAACAGAATAGATTTTTGTCTGGGGGAGGAACTTTAACATTTTCTTACTTTCCTTACACACAGTCACACAGATAAATAATTATTAGAATTTTCGGTTTAATACTGACATAGAGTAAAGTAGAATACTACTAATATCAGCTGGTTTGTGTTTCGGTTTTGACTCAATTTATTATTTATTACACCATGACCATACGTATTTTACACAACACTGTCATAACGGCAAAATCAAACGAACTGAATATTGTCCAAACGAGATTTTCATAATTCATGGCACAAACAGTCGTAATTAATATTGTTATCGCAGTAACCAATCAAAGTCGATCAGACGTAATCGCTAGTACCTATAATCTAAAAATAGTTTTCAATGAAATAAGCGATCGGTGTCCCGATGATTTCCACGAATTTTATCACGTATTATTAATAAATTGAACTATTAATTTATATCTGTATGATAATATATATCTATATGAAAAAAACATTCATCATTGTAATGCTATATTATTAATATTATGAGAATATGTTATAATAATTTATAATTTAATATAAAAAAAAATTTGGGAGGAGCTACCCCGGGTTGCGCCACGTTTTTTTTTATAAAACACGAAAACAATTATTTCAAAAATATTTTTTATTGACTTCAAACTCTATAAAAAAAAAAAAAATCACAAATTTGAATGCTAATTTTTTAAATAATAATTATCTCACATAAATGAAATTATCTTATGTAGCTAAAAAAATAGGTAATACATAATATATTAAACAAATACATGACTACTAAACACGAGTACCTACTTTATTTGTCTGCTAAGATTTTGTCAAATTACTACCAAAACAAAAAATAATATATTTATATTCCGATCTACCAAAGGTTATTACTTATTTGTGATAAATATTAAATACATAGAACCAGTACGCCTCTTCTCATCAGAAATTGTATACTTTTTATAATGTTCAAACAATAAATTTATGTAATCACATAAAAAATAAACCTGTTATTTATTTATTTTTTTTTTTTATCAAATCACATAATTATAGTCTATTAGATTTTATTGTCTACATCATTAGAAACAAATCTAAGTACATACATTATTATTATAAGTTATAATAAAAATCATATTATAAAGTAAATCGATAAATGTGCTTCTTTATTAAAAAGAAATGAATTTTTGTAATAGTTCAAACGATCTTATACTCAGAGAAAAGTGCATATAAATAAATAATTTTTCCAATAAAATATAATGGCATATTTTTTTATTATAAGCAATAAATCAATCATATCTATCATATTTGACATTTAAAAAAATAAAACTATAAAAACCATAGGTAGTAGTTATATCAGATTGGTACAATACGATGAAATTATTATAGAACAATGTTATCTGAATACCTAGTCATACGAATTGCGCACACATAAAATCGTAGTCGATTTATGTGATAGGTATTATAAAATTGTACCTATGTTACGTTAACTATATTAAGAAATCTTAAGTATGAGTAATATGTTTTAAATTTTTACATAGCTATGGACAAATAAAGTATCTTTAAAAGTTATCCATATTATATGAGTCTGCTGCACAAAATATTAATGATTGTTTTCTATGATTGGACCATTTGGACCTCTCTTTCACACAACAAATTTGACTAATAAATTTGTCTCGTTTCATTTCAACATAAAGTGCATGTACACGACTCAGCAGTGCAGCCATCTGCATTTTTAATTATTTACACAAGTTCATTGTAATCGTAATTCGTAAAATAATAAGTTGTTTCTAAGCTCCTTGACATTGATCGAAGAGTCATGGTAATATTGTTTTTTACCATATTATACCACTATATTAAAACTTTGGAGTAGAGAAGTACGTTAGTACCACAGTCCACAGACTAAGATAATATACCTATTACCTACATATATTTATAGTGGTTAGTAGGTACTTAGTATAGAAATCTGTATTGCTCTATTATAAATCGTGAAAAAAGATTTCATAACTTATTTCATACTTATATAATATATAACTTTTTATAATGTGGTGTTGTGTTTTAAATTGCAAGAAAGCAAATTGTAAGAATATAAAAATAAAACTTTCTTCTTCATCAACAAATGAAAATAGGTATGTAATTAGATTATTAATTATTAGTTATATAGTTATTATTAGTTTATAATATAGTTTGTATTAGGTTGATAGGTACTTGAAAATATTTATTAGGTTAAAGGCTGAATGTATGGCTTACGAATTGTTATCATCTTGTTTTAAATAAAATAGGTAGTTTAAAAAATAATACAGGTACTTTAACTGACTATCTAAAACAGCATGTCCATAAAATAAAATAATACAATAATAATTAAAATTAACTCTTACAGTCTTAGGACAAATTAGAAAATATAAATTTTTGCATACTCATAAAATGCGATGAACATGGTATTTTAAGTAGATGATGGTTTTATATAGGAACTATTTGTAGCAATCTGGCAAAAGTCAGATTCCCTCAAAATACCATGAACGCGCGCGCTTATTATAGATCAGTTCGTTGTTTTGGTAGAATTCCGAAAAATGGCGATTGAACAGCTTTGCTTCAGAGATTATGTTATAATTTGTCATATTTTGTTGTTGTCCGTTATACGATTACACATTGAATATTATTTTGGCCGTCCGTATAGACGTTATTGTAGGTACCTAAATATTATCATGTTGTGCGATTGACATTGTATGTTGTAATATTTTTTTGTAAAATTGTGGCTGGCGTATGACGGTTGGCGCAAAATTATTTTCAAGAGTATAATAAATCAATTATTAATGTATCGTTTCCACTGTGTTCAAAACTTCAAAACTCGTCTGTCGGATTAAAATGCAACGTACGCGTATCCTCGTAGTAATTCTATATCTGCGTGATAAGTACGCACGCAAGCTCCACGGTTGAACGGCAGTCATTATACTCATCGTAAATCGTCCATTATCCGACTCGCTCGATTTCATTAAACCTGAGATAGTGGATGATACTGTCTCTCGTTTAGGTTACACATTACACTTAACTTGTTGCATGCGAATAAAATATCTATACTTACATGTATTATTATAATACGCGTGCAAGGATTCGATGTCGGCGTTTGTCGGTGTCTTATCGCAATATATTATCTAGAACGGGCTTGCGGTAAGCCGGTGGCGGGGGAGTAGGGGTAGCTGGTATACGTATAAAATACGTCATATGATTCCCGACGTAATGGGTGTTCAGCATTGTTTCTAGAATCGCAGAAAGTAACAGAATACAAGACGAACGAATATAATAATGTTGTTAGTAGTGTAGGCCAGGGGGAGCGCCTAGGAGCACGTGCCCTTCCACCTAACCGACATTTTTTTTCTATTATTATTCATTATCTTTATTGTAAAAATAAATACAACCCTCACTAAAGAAAAAAAAAATTATAAATATCGGGTTGATGGAAATCTATCCATTTTATGAAAAGTAGGTAGTCTCTTTCTTGCAAAAATAAAAAACATTTTTTTCATAAAACAGTGATTTGAAACTGAGTGCGTGAACATTCTTTAAGTATTCTGCGAGATTTGTTTAAAAAATTAAATAATGACCGAAAATAAAGGTCATAAAAAATAGTCGGTGTAATGTGAACTTTTTAAAAGTTTTTGTGAAGAATGCAGTGTTTGAAAACTACAGCCATAAATTACCCGGCGATATACTTATATGTAAAGTACAAAATTATTATGCGTGAAGTGCATGGAGCGTGGTTGAAAACGATAAACCATTTTGTGTAAAAAAAATAAATGTTCAATAGAATATAATTATATGGTCATTCGTAAATTAGACATCCGTAGTTCGTAAAAGAACGATTTGAATCTGAAAATGTGAAACCAACATTACCAATGTTAGGCGCGATTACCGAAGTGAGTAAATGTTACCCTCATAATGGTTCTTATATCGTCGTTTATCGGTTTGCATGTTTACTGGTCGGCCTAACTATGTATTGTATATAATAACTACACTATTAGGAAATAGAATAAAATATAATCCGTCTCAAAACGCAAGTCCGCGCTATCCACACCGCTACAACAATTTAATAATGACACTATTATATTATTATAGTTATACATACACACCCCTAGTTATTGTATCATTACGTAAACGTCGATATAAGTGACTACGTCAACCAGTAAGTCATATGTGTAGGTACCTATATAATATACTCGTATTCGCATATAATACGTTTATAACACTGCACACGTTCTCCGGCCGTGTATTAATAACAGTTGTTAGTAGTAATAGTTGTAATGGTCGTTGTAATAATGATAATACAATAAGTAATAACGAAACGCGTGCGAGTTTACAGAGTCGAATACTAAATCGGACCGCGACTGTCTCCTTCGGGCTTCGGCGGCTGTCGTCATATTTAAAATGCAAGCGGCGTATTCTCCAATCGACGAGAACGCGACAACGACTACGATAATAATAATTTGTCGGGCACGTAGTCGTGTTTTTTTTCTAATATGTAATAATAATAATAAACGTAGTATAACCTATTGCAATAGGTCATTTATTTATATAATAAATAACGTATGATGTGTACATAGCGATTCGCCAAGCATGCTCACCCCCGCTCCCATTTTTCTTCAATAATTCAGTTGTTTAAAATTTGATTTTTGAATTTTTAAATTCTATTTGCATCGTTTTAAAAAGACCATATTTTCAAATTCTTGAGATTTTTTTCTACTGTTTAAGGAGCTTTTTGTATACTCTTATGGTATACCGATACACCAGTCTTCAAAGAGTCTAATTAAAAATACTTATATTTAAAATTGAATTATTATAAAAAAAGGACGTAAGAAAAATGAAATTTAAACGGAAACTTCAAATAATATTATTGATATACTATTATACAAATACAGTAGAAACTGTTTATAATTACATTCAAGAGACCAAGAAAAATAGGTCATAATAACCGTTTGTCATTATAACCAATAATAGGACTCTATATAACTCCATGTAGGAGCTTTGCAGGGACTTTCAATCTAAGGTCATTACACCCAATATGTACAACCGGTGTCATTATAAACAGTTTCTACTGTATTTGTATAAAAAAAAAAATAATGATCGAGTATCTTAAATATAAACATTTATTTTCATAATCTTGATGTATTATATTATTATAAATTATAATCTAATGACATAATTTAATCATTTTAAAAATGATTTATTTACTTAATTTTTTTTTTCAAAGAATATTATTGTAAATAAATAATAACATGGAATTATCTTTTGGCTTGCGAATTGGATATTGATCCCTCCGAGTGTAATAATAATTGTCAACACAAAAATATAGTAGTCGGATACTTATTTTCTTGTGAGTGGGACAGATAACGTTAACAATAAATTGGAAAATATACCAGTCTACACCGCTGTATTTATCGTGTAACGTTATTACTTATTATCAATAAGTTTCTGTTTATTTTTCTTTATTATTTCTTTTACTTAAATTTTATGAGGCGCACAGCATAGATACTAATGGGTATGATTAATTAATACCATATACTTTCGCCAACAGTGTTTAACTCTTCTAAGTCATATTTTACTTTGATTATTTCTATTTTATTTAACATAGAATCTATATGTAGTATTTTAAAAATAAGTATGGCGACACAGTTTAACATATTATGTGATATATGCCAGTATGCCAAAATATATTACGTATTCGGAGGATTCGAAGATATGCTGCAGTGGGATGCACTTTTACGATGTAGTCAAATCACTTTTTTTAATGTGTGGGCTTATAGAGATATAATCAGTGACATTATGAAACTTGTTTTCAAAGAAAAATAATAAATTCCGGAGATGGTAAATTTGTGTATAGCAAATTAATGAACGCTTGTTATCATTCTTTTAATACCACATGAAATATAAACATAATATCAAACATGAAAAATTACAATTTTTAACATATTAAAAACAAAGAATTCGTTTCACAACATTAATCAAAATTTTTCAAATTTTGCATTTATTGCAATGAAAGTATTCTATAGTGTGATGTTTTACTTGATTTTTTTTTTTAATTTCGAAGAGAGTGTAAACGTAAGAACAAATTTATTTTAGAAACAAGAACGGACTTTTGGATCAAGTTCCTTTTTATGGTAAAACAAAACGTTAAAGAATAGATTTCTATTCAAAAGGATAGTAAGGGCTAATGATATTAATACATAGCGTATATTACATAATAAACGATGTATTACCAAATACCAGCACCGCTTAATGAGTTATTCTTGTCCGGTCGTCCACCCCAGACCTATTCTTACCCCCACGTATTTGGCGAGTTTGATGACACAACATGCTTAGTCGGGCTCGCGTGCTCAATTCAGTAAACCAAAACGATATTTTAGATGCATAGGATCGTCTGTTCGGGTGAACAAATAGGCAATTTTAAAAAAAGATAGTGATTTTTGAAAAGTATTTAAATACCTACTTAGTTAAAATATATCTATAGATATACTTTCTAATGTTTATCTTATAAAATTATAAATCAACTGTAACGATTTTTTAGAATTTTAATGTTTTACATTAGTTTTATAGAAAATTTAACAACATAATTATCATTTGGTGTAACTATGAATTACTCGTCTGCTTTCTCTATATCAAGGTATTTGAATTTTTGGTTAGTCATAAGTCACATATAAAAATACATTATTATATTCTCGATATTTGTTTTTTATTCTACGTGATTAAATTTAAATTAGAAAATATATATAGGTACATACTAAAAAGAAAAAGTTTTTGAATTTAAATACTCAGATATTTTAATAAAGTATTTAAAATACGTATCGGGGTATACTTAAAAAGCATTTGAAAACTTTTACTCAAGTACTTTACAAGACTGTGAATGAGGAGTGGTCGTATACCCGACATAATATTATTACATGGCATGCACATTTTGTCCGCGTGCCATTACTCGAGCAGTTGGCAACCCCACCCCGCGCCAGCCTGTGCCCTGTGGACATCTCGATTACGGTCGAAAACTTCGTCACGCGTTTCGAAACTCGGTGGTTAATTTTTTCAGATTTTTGATGGTGCGAGGTGCTTGACCGAAATATATTTTCAGTCCCTATTGGCAAACGTCAGCGAATTTTCGCCTGCGGGCCCACTACAATACTACATAATATAACCATATAGATGGTAAATCATGTTCCGTGTATAATAAAATATTATACAGGGTGATTCAACAAGCATACTACACAACCATTTTTTATTATTTATTCGAATTTTAACACTTAGAATTTTCAAATATATATTTTAAGACTACATTTTCAAATTCATGAGATTCTTCATAATATTTAAGGAACGTCATGTATCGGTACAAATATTTCTGTTTAACAAATTCAAACTAGCTGGCAGCTGCTAGTTCTTCAGTTATTAAAGTAATTATATCAAGGATATAATTTAGAGTCATTCAAAAAATGATTAAGAGAAATATAAACTATAATATATAATAATACCTACCTACGTAATATCGGATATCTACGCTTATTATTAATACACTCGAACACATCTTCCAAACCCGTTATCTATCGTCCTATCGTTGTGATGTATACAGAGATTCGAATAAATCAAAAATTAAACTTTACTCGTTAGATTTATGACTGTGTTGATGATGTCTTCAGAAAATTGTCCGACTAAACAGTGAAATGTAAAGGGGGTCTGGTCGTGCTCTATATAGCGTCGTCTAAGAAGAACGACGACTACGGGTCGCGAGCGTGTCCGGTGAATCACCCTGTGCACGATGGGAAGGTGCCGCCGCTACGACGTAACATCGTAACCACGTCATACGCGTTATCGTGCAGACGGACGGACGGACACGGACAAACGGCGTCCACTGCCGCCGGACGAACGGCAATATACGCACTGCCACCGCCGCCTCTTAAACCGCACGGCGTTCGTGCGCTGTGCCGGGCGTGTGTCACCCGCTAAGCCGCTCAGTCCGATTCGCCGCAGTCCGTTACGATATCACGTCTGGACAATAGCTCCTCGTCGGTCGCGAATACGGTCCACGCCACTTGAAAAAAAAAGCACTTCTTCGTCGTCATCGTCTTTTTGCCGGCGCGCGCACTACGACCGCCCACACACACGCACACACCTACGCGGGTGCATACACAAGTCGTGTGTGCGAGACTCGATACTTATATAAAGTAAGTGTGGCCGCCGAACCATTTCGGAATTTCTAATGGGATTTTTGGTTTTTCGTATTGTACCGCTGGTCGTTGGGTTGTATATACATAGGTATACTCGTATGTTATTGAAAAACTCGGGTCGGCCGAGAAGGGTTGTATGCAATATTGTTATGATAAATTTTTTAATGGTCCGAGATTTAAGACATCGATACTGTGTACCGAAACGATCGAGTCAATATAATATATCGATATATAATATTATTATCTCAAACCGTTAACACGAGTTTGCAGTCCGCATTCCCATGTCACGTCGAGTTATACGGCATAATATAAGGCATAGGCTCAAATCGCAGAGGTTTAAGTACGCTATGCACTTAGGATTCTATATAGCTAACATCCGGATTTCGATAATGGAATAGTAATTCATTTCACGTTATTAATAATTATCGTCTTGATCAATTATATCATATTTTCAGTTTACGTCGTTTACGACGACAAATATTCTGTATGAGCCGTGTATTAAGTTCGGCGCTATAGTTATTTACCTATTTTAACGGTGAAGTAGTAAATATATTTAAATAACTGTAAGTTTTGTATTTACGAGCAATTCTTATGGTTTATAATATTATCCAGATTATTTATTACTTTTAAATCATAACCTATATTTTTAATTCCATCGTTTAAATCTAAAACACACTTTTTTAACGTACAAAGTATGATATCGATAAAATTATAATAATAATTTATTTTTTAACTATAAACAACTTGAATAAATATTAAAAGTTCAAATGTGCTTATGTCTGAAAATTTGTCTCGCTACTTAAGTATTCATTTCTAAACGGTTTGCACCTAATGGGTATAGTAAATATCACATAATACGTATTATTCGTATCTAATGTGTTATTATAATTTTTTGTATCATATAATATATCATTGTCTCTCTTCGTTCTTTTGGATAGAAGGTGTGCTCTGAAAGTTGCTCATAGTCCAACATTATAACAAATCGTTGAGTCTATTGTCTGTTCATTAAAGTGTAATTTTCGATTTTTTCAATAATTTTGGTATGTGTGAGAAAAACTACCTCAACGGCAACTGATTTAGAAGGATTTTGAATGAAATTTCGGTAAGTCCTTCAAAAACCATTCGAAACGATTTTCCATTTATTTAACTAATTAGTCTCGTATTTATGATTATTCAAGTAAAGACACTGTAATAGAAAACTATGAATTATTATTTTATCATATTACAAATATTACGATGCGGTGTATGAGTGTTTGCAAGAAATAACAATAAACATTTAGGTAATATGATGTGTAGGTACCTATTGTGCACACTATACTACAGGATCGGGTTAGGTTTTGTTACGTGATACGCTGCAGTTATTTCAAAATTAATTTATCAAAAAGTATACTGATTATACATTTGAATTATTCAAGTCTACCCAGTTATTAAAGCACAAAATTATGTTGAAGATGTTTAACTTCGTGTTTTCTAAATTTAATGAACAAAATTTATATAATTATACAGTACTGGTTACTATAGAGATATTGAGTTATACTAGATCACAATTTCTACGACAATTTACTATTCTAGTTTTATTCGTTAATATTTCCCCAGAAAAACATATTGAACATGGATATTATTTTTTAGCTCGGACGTTGGTATATGATTGTTACATGTACTAACATTGTATTTTGATTTTTGATCAATAGTGAGAGTCTCTAGTTCTTACATTGTAATATAACATATACTGTTTGCATACTAATTCTTATTATGTAATAATATAATATTATAAGTAGTTTATTTACCGTAGTATTATATTATATTATGCACCTATGGCCACTATAACTGAATACCATATTTAAGAAGATTATGAACGTATATATTATATTCTTTTCTTTTTTTCTCGTGCTTAAATAATTGTTTAGAAAAATAAGATCAATCACATACGTAAAATAACATAAATAAAAACTAAAAAACGCTGTGATCATAATGTATATCTAAAATATTAAATTTTGATATGAGCAACATTTTTAATTAAAAATTTATTACACAGAATGTTGAAAAATTTTGCGTTTTTATGTTTATATTTTATTACCAAAATTCAGACTTGGGTAAAACATTTTTAAAAGTATTCAGAATATATATTTGAATACTTTATAATAATAATATTTCCAAGTATTTAGAATACTTCACAAAAAATATTCCAAATATTTTTCGAATACTTTTTTTTAGTAGATTTAGATTTCATTGACGAAAATATATTTTTTTCAATTTATTGTTTATAAATGAATATTATATTTTCTTGAAGAATAAATAAAAATAAAATAAATAAATAAATAATAATCTCGTTTTATTTATAATTATACACAAGTGCAAAAGCTTCAATGACAAAAAAAGTAATGAAATTATTTTTTAAGTGTGATTGGACGTTAAAAAAGTATTCAAAAAGTATTCTGAATACAGTATTCAGAATACTACCCAAGTCTGCCAAAATGATATTATTTAAAAATAATACAAATCTCTATTCCTTTTTATATAAATATGACGAAACAGTGAGATATTGAAGTATATTAAGCATTTCTATATTATTTATAAGGTTCCTATACGTATTAAAATTAAAAGTAGTTTTCATCGAGTGATTTAATAACTTATTAATTATGTACATTAGTCATTGTATATTTTTACACATATTATTTATTTTTTTTTTTTATTTTCGTATAAATAATATCCATGACTAAATAAAAAAATAAAAAATATTTATTATTAACAGCTATAATTTATAATATAACCAAGAAACCAATTTTAAATAAAAATGAATATAATTATTATAAAAACCCTAAATAAACTAGCTATAATTATACCTAATTTTTAATTTATATGTACATATTATTATGAACAATTGCATTGTTAAGTTTTGTTTTATATACGCTTCTGATTGACAAGGAATAACATTTTTTTAAGAACTATAAAATATATATTTTACGGTTACATAACTACATTTAACACAATTACGGGACAAAAAGTATGTCATCTCGTAGAAAAGGTATAATGATATAGTTTTATTTCATTAAAAAATATCTTGTCATTCACTATAATATTTGAGTCCAATTAGCTTATTCAAATGTTATTTAAACTTAAAACTATATTATTATTTCTATTACATATTTTCTTGTTTGAAATATATATCTCATGCTTTATGTTAGATGCTGCAATCTAGTGTCTTCTATATGCACGAACAGTCAACATAACTTATGTCTAGTTTAATATACCAATTCTTATATACCTACTATAGGTTTTAAAAATGAAATCACAAAAACATGTTTAAAAAAAAAATGATTCGAGATTTTGATTTCGAAATTTGGAAAAAATACTACTTATAATACATTTATTAATCTTATAATATTATAATATATGCTATGTATATGTTTTGAGCGTGAATAATTTAAATAATGTTTTGAATTATATAATTTATTATTTATTTAACTATTTCATTTTCATGTAGTTGTTGTAAAAGGTTATACAATTTTTGGCTAATAATTTATGTTGTCAAAATAATAAATAAGTAATACATTTTAAAATGAAAATTTATTTACGATTTCATATTATACTTGTATAGTAATATACAGCGTATTTATAACAAATAACGATGAACGACTTTCATCAAATCGTTTATGAGTTATATAAGATTATCTCTATAATTTTGTGCACGAATTTGACACAGCGTGTTCTTGTTATCTGAAACGTTGTATCTCAATAGGTACATATTGAGTAAATATTCTTCGGATAGTTATCTATTTACTAATATTATACTTTCCGTTTACGAAGTGCTCCATTTAAATATAATTAATTAAATAACACGAATAGATTTATATTATTATAATATATAATATTATACATGTTGTATACTAGTATACTACGGATCTAATTCACTTCTATGATCTTATATCTATATAGGTACATAAGTGTTGGAAACATATGTATTATTTTTTCCGATACTATAATGTGAAATAAAAATATATTACACAAGCTGAATAATAACGGGATACACGCGATTTATGAATTCGTTTAGATCTCCGTGTAAAATAATGATTGTGTGAATACTTTTTAAGGCAATGGGCATCACTGATTCTTGATAAGTAAAAATCCCTTGACCTCGGTCTACGTTGATGTACTGAATGACCATAATATTATATGTTATCAGTGGCTCGAATCATTCATATATTCCCTCGTATTCCCTTGACGAGCGGTCTCTGCAAGTTTAGTAAACGTATGTAATTTAGTTTAACATCAACACCTTGAATACAGAGGTCTTGAGAACCTTGTGCTGACAGCCGTGGCATTATAGTTATTTATTTGACGCCCAAGTAATTAATATGTAATAATAATATTGTTAAAAAATAATAATAATAATTTATAATTCTCATCATATAAACACAATAAAATTATTTGAAAAATACATACACGTCAAACATTATGATTCTTTTTACTAGTTTTTCTTAAAATCTTAGATCATATTATTATTTCTAAAATGACTTTATAATAAATCACAGCAATTTTTTTTTTTTTTTTTATAGACCCGTCATAATTTTTATTAATATAAAACAGATAAGACTTTGATCGTTATTTAATTGGGATATCTTAAAAAAATCGTATTTCAGTTAGATACTTATTACTTATTAGAGTATCAAAAAAAATTCTTAAAATACAAGTCATGCCATTGATCAGTAAAAAATAAATCTAAGATTCTTAAAAATATAACATGAATTTAATATATTTTACTTAAATTTACTTATTTATCTTCAATATTTAAATGGATATCGTATTTAATATCTACGTATATATTATATAATTATACAATAAACAGTTTTATAGTTTCTGCAGATTAAAATATTCCAAGTATAATATTCATAGTAAATCATCTATGTTCTTAATTAAATTGTATACATATATTATATATTTATATGGTGTTTTCTTGACTAAGTTATCTAAATTTAGAACGAAACTACGAACTACTGGTATGTAGAAGATAAATTAATATTTTAACATTAGAAATAAAATATAATAAATTATATAATGATAATAATGTATTAGTAAATTTATATTATAATATTGTTACACTCAATAAAAATAATAAATACCTAACGGATTTTAGGTGCATTCATTTTTTTTTTGCTTTTTTTTATAAATTTATATTTCTTTATATTAGAACATTGAATTGGGGTACAATTGAACTGACAAAATATAGAGGATTATTATTCAGATGTCCTTAGTGTAAACCTTATTCAGACACCTTATATAAGTATTTATTCACATTGTCTTAACATGTAATTTGTTCACATTGTTATATGTAACATGTAGGAATTATATGTCTTAGCGTTATCCTCAAATTGTGTGACAATCAAGAATGAGTCAAGTGTTCATGTTAATCTCACTTTACGGTTATCACTATTGTCATTTATTTACAATTCACTAAACAATGATCGGTTCGTTGTGTCGTATTGTTTTATTTACGATGATCCACTTCAAAAATATTTAAAGACAATACATATCAGCATCATTCAAAAGTTTGCATAATACTCGAAAATAAAAATAATCATAGCGATATTTAGATAAGTCACGATAAAGCCCCTTCCAACCAGTCCTTATGGACTTAAGTTATATTATTATTAAGTCCATATTTTTCTGAATACACGAATTTTATTGTAATGAACCTGACTTGTCTATCGTGACTCGTTGACTGTTGTATGTCCCAAACAAGTTGTTATTTAATAATCATTACCCGCGTGTTTGCTTTTGAAGCTCGGATAAACATCTTCAGTAGAACACATGATCGCATAGCCTTATATAAATAACAATTAACCGTATATTTTCCACGAGAATTATGTGTATACAATAGTGAATACGTCCTACAATACACTAACAGAGGACAAGTCAGTAGAGTATGTATAGAGTCAGCCAAGCGGGGGAGTTAACTTGTTGTCGGAAGTTTATTTTCAAACCTGATTATTGCGTAAACACTACATTGCTTTCAAACTACTTACTAAATTGACTAGGCATAATATATGTATGAATGTAATAAACATACATTTATATATTTATAGTATGCTGTAAAAAATTTGACATGTCTTATACGAGTATGTTTACATCATAAAATTAATGTTCATAAAATCATCTTAAAAACGTTATGATACAAACGGAAAACTTTTATTGTATTTTATTAGTTAACTATATAAAAAACATTTTGTAAAGCATCTATGTATAAATATATTATACTGTGCATTTATAGCTATGTCAAACAATTTGATAAGATTTCCATATATTTTGTTACTATTACGCTTAACTTAATCAAAATGAGTAATTATTATTTATAAGTTTAACCTTTAAAATCTACAAACTATGCATTGTTCGTAATTTAATGAAGAACAATGTGAACAATTATTTTCTTAACAAACAAAAATAAACAGTTAAAACACTCAGTGTTGTGTGTAATTATGTTAAATGTAGACAATATACTAGCTACTTTCTCAAATTGAAGAATATGGAAAAAATTTAAGTATTATATATTAAATTACTTAAAACATCTAATAGTGATTATAATTAAGATATTTTATTCTAATGTCTAACATTTATCAATCTATTTATTTGTTAATGACAATAAACTAAAACAATATCATACCCCGTCGGAAGTAGAATAAATTGTCAGTGTTGATATATATAGGTAGTATAAATTTGTGTTTATAGATACTAAATATTTTGTTGCTTATTTATTTTCCATCATCTAATGCACATAATATGGGTAAATTCAATATTTCAATTTTAAATTGCAATTAAAATCTCGTATACCAACATGGTAACATTTCAAACTGTGTTTTGATGTATCACTTAACTTATTTATATATATAGTGTCTTTAATAAAATATTTTTTCCATATATTTCTCTCGTTTATTTATTAACTTGAAATGTCCATTTTGAACATCTTTTTAAAATTAATGCACGATATAATAAAAGCCACGGCCACAGCTCTTGCCTACCGTAACAAATATATTACTATAATATATTGATCATAAAGTTTTCTATAGTCTATAACTAAACAAAAACAAGTACAAAACTGGTTTCTATTTGATAAGTTGATAAGTTTGCAACTAGGTTGTGACAAAATAGTATTGTTGTTGTTTTTTTTTCTTACCTAACCTAATTTGGATGCAGTCATATTTTAACAATTACTTGAAACTCGTTAAAAAAAATTTCAGTTGAATATTTTTTAAATAAAATATTCACTATTATTGTATTATGAAAAAAATTAATAATTTGTTTCATATAATGGATCACTTCGCAAACCTCTGATTCGACTAAATTCCGTCACGATGTCACTATATTCAAAAAATTAATCAAATTTATTTTAAAGTTTATTATACTATGTATAATATAACATATTGCGTATGTTATAGCTTTTGGGTTGTTTCATGATTTTATTAAATAATAAAGATAAAGTGATGTTTGGTAGTTTATAATGATTTTTGAGTTATTGTGTGTTAGAATTAAAGGTAGTAAAAAAAATGAGTAAGAGCTGTTAATTTTGTTCTTAATTTTTTAAAAAGTTATGGACATACGTTACGTACTAAAAAAATCAGTTTATTTTTTAATAATAACAAATGATACCCTGATTGAATGAACTTTTTATGATTTCAAGTATCTAGATATTTACTAGTTAATAAAAAAATAGTTAATATTCTTTACACGTAGTGAATATCACTGGATTACTGATAAATGATTGATTCATTAAAGATGGCTCAAACTTCAAACATGTTACTTATATTGGCTATACTATGTTATAATTATTGCATTTAAAAGAAGACGATTTCCTCAACAAGTATCAAAAATATTTTCTTAAAATGGGTTATTATCATAGTCATGGTATATTGCTATATTTTTTCAGAAATTATTTTTATAACATTTAAAGTATGAAAGAAATATCAAAAAAAAAAAGAATAAATAAAATAACCAATATCATACAAAAATAAATATTAATGGATAAAAATTCTTAATTACGATAATTTATTTTATAAATTATATAAATTCCAAATATTTTAGTTATTTTATGACAAATTATTTCTAAAAAGTATAGGCACTAATTAGTGAATTCTACAGTATTTTTAAATAGAAAGATAATTATTTAGTTATATTTATTTAACATTATGAATACATGATGTTGTTTTATCATAGTAACAGTTTTTTGCATTAAAAACTTCATTAGCATATACGTATATATACAACATAGTATCTTATACCTGTTATAGTATTATTATAAGTAAAATTTAAATGAATTAACTATATTTTTTTAACGTAAATGTTTATAGAGATGATGACTATTTACTGTTAATAGAATATCTTTATATAACACTATAAGTTAATTAATAATTTCATCATTGCATTTTTATTATAAATATTATAACAATAATTTTATTTCAATTTTTCTCAAGGTCATAAATGTAACCATAGAAAAAAAAATGAATACATCTAAATATAAATATTATTTGATTTCGGAATTTAACTTTTAAAGAAGCTATAGATTGTTACTATCGGTGTCCACCACTATTGTTCACGATTATACGCACCAAACCATCATAATACCTTTATAATCATTCCTCGTATTCAATAGATTTTTAACTATGAGCCATTTCCTTGATATTTGAATGCCATATCTAAAACCGAACCCATATTATCCTACACAATAATCTCCAATGAGCTTCATTGTTCTGGTGCATAACAGTATTAGCAGTGCCAGTACGCCAAAAAATCCTCATGGTTTAAGTATCCTAGGCACTGCGATTGTATATAATTATACATAAATATTCTCCAACTATTCAACTATATAGGTACTTCAATACTTCATAATAGAAGCCACAGAGTATTTAAATGATTAGAACTATATCGGCTATATCAATATCACAAATACTTATACAATTATTACAATTGTTTTTTAATATTAATTCAACTTCATTCCTTCATTTTCATCCTAAAATTTGTAAAATATAAATAACTATTATATTATTCTTACACACACTTTATTTTATTTTTCAAGACAATACTTAAAAAACGTGTATACTTGTATTTTATTAGATGTATATTGTATATACAAGTCTTTTACAAAAATATTAGGGATATTTTCTACCTAATTTTAAAATATGTATCAACTTAGTTAGATTATTTTTAATGTAATATTTATACTATTTAAAAAATTATATTCTATACCTACTCATTAAAACTATTTACGTCAGATATTATAATCATATCAATTTAACATATAGTCTTTAGTTCTCACATCACAACAATACGTCAATACGACATCGATGTATAATTTATAAAGTCAACTATTAAAATGTAATTCGTTTATACTTATTTTTCTATTTATTATAATGTAGGTACCATATACTTCGTTGTATAATAGTTTTTTTTTTACATCATATAGTTGAAATGTAATTTAATTTCGTCTTACATAGAATATTTACACGTATTGTAAGTAATAGAAGTAATAATAGGAACACTATATGTCTATACAAATTTGCTGTTAAACGATTGGAAAAGGTTATAAAATATATACGATATACAAAAATGTGTGCTAAAAATCCGGGCAATAAAGCCAATACAATAATTTAATTGGAATTTCGTTATATATAATACCTACATTGTACAAAATATATAAACTGGTCTTCAATACAAAGTATAAAATAACTCATAAATAGACATACCATAATATTGTCTGAATATACGTGTTTAATACACACATGTGTAGAATAATTCTAATAAGATTTTGCAATATTACGGTTACGATATCTTATATCTAAATACGCATAAACGATGGTCCCGAGACAGTCGATCGTGTTATATCTATTAACTATAGTTAATGCAACACAAATAATATTGAATGTGCGAGAATAATGTCTTGCAGTTGACTCAACATTGTGTGTTTGCATATTAAAATCACAAAGTATTGAGCGGTCGAACGCTAGTTACATAAGAGTATAGTCGGTACAGTAATTATAGGTACTTATATAGATACTTACATCGTTTAGGGCGATTCATTTGCTTACATTTCGTAAAATTTCTCTATTGTTTATGATTATAGCGATCAAATTAAAATAATATAACGTTCTTTAATGGGAAAAGTTTGTAATGAATTATAGAAAATTATTATAAAGTGACATAAAAACCACTTTTTATAATTCAATACAAAGATCCTTTTTTCTCCTAATAAATAACTAGTAAAAGATATCTAATCTAACACTAAAATCCTGATAGAGCCATACTATTTCTTAACAATCATAAAGCTAAGGTTTTGATTGATGGATATAATATTTATTATATTTTTTTAATTGTTTATAATTTTGATACGAACGTTGTTGAACCATAAATATTTAAAATATCAAATACTATTATAACTGGAATCCATTAGTATTCATTATTTATATTTTATTTATAGTGTGCTAATAAATAATAATACACCAAATGAAACTAAGCAATTAAAATTATAATTATTAAGGTCAATATAATAGTGCAATGTAACTTGAAAAATACATGCAAGGTACAAATAGGTACCTATTGTATGCTACTGTACAAGCACTAAGCCACTAATAAATTTTAAATTTGAATATAAATTATTTACTTATATATAGACAATATACAAAATACAATAACAATTCTAGCATCATTTTTTTTTTGTCATTTTTTGTCAATATAATATAAAATTATATAATTAATTTTATTTCAAATTGTATTTTTTCATTATTATTTTAAGTTATGCGAGGTATCTATGGCAATTAGCCATGACATATTATGGTATTTGACACATTATATTATATGAAGAATGTAGAAGGAAAATAAAAAAATGTATAAATTATAATATTAAATAATTGTACTTATAGAGAATATAAAACTAAAAAGTACAAAGTGTATGTTATATTTTATTTTTAAAAAGTTCTAACATACCATGTGACAATATACATTATGTATGTGTATCTATTTACCTACATAGTACACACACATATTGTCATTTTGATTAATTGTAATTGGAATTTATTTCTAAAACAAAAAAAATTATTATTATCATATTACGTAACGTCTCTGATATTATTTAAGTGTATAAATAATAATTAATATAATAATAAATGTAATAATAAATACAAATATACTATATTATACTAATAAGTATTAACGCTTTAAGCTGATATAGTGTAATATTAATTAAATAGTGTATTAGTATAGTATTAAATATGGGATAAAGTTTGTAAGTAATTTTTTACTGAATAATGAATATTTAAAAACAATTATTTTTAAAATAAAAGTAAATATTTTTTCTGATATTTATATAAACCTTTATCTACTGTTTTATATACAATTATCTACTTGTAATGTTTTATTTAAAAAAGTGTTTCTCAATATTTTGTTCCACAAAATCTTTTTTTTTTTACAATAGTAGGTAATATATTTTCTAATAAGTACTGGAATAATTTATTACCTGGTCATACAATAAACACACTATTATACTCACGTAATAGTCGATTAAATATTATATAGGTTCATTAATCGTAATTGAATTATATTTATGAATCTATTATAGGGTGTTAGCATTTTATTTTATTGTATTGGTATATTTTAATATTATAATTTTTAGTATAAAGTATAAATTTTTATTGATTATTGATCAATAGTTATAAAATTATTAACTATATTGTAATTTGTTATACAATCAAAATAATTGGGTTTAAATGTAAGATGCTATTGAGACGTAATTTAATATCAGGTTTTTTATCTGTTATTCTGTTAAAATTACAAATACAAATAATTTATTATACAATTATACAAAATATTTACGTTCTATACATAATTTGTGTTATTAAACGAAATAATAATTGTAAAAACACAAAAAAATTAATTGACTTTTACTCAAAAATATTTGAGAGTTCATTGATGACTTTTTAAATAAAAATATAAAAATACATTTTTTTAAAAAACTAGAGTTAAACTATTTATTTTTGTAAAATACAATATGATATTATGATATGGACAAGTACACATAAATAAAAAAAAAAAAATCGCTGCTAGATGTTCAAGTGCTCGCAAATTTTCAATTTATTATTCCTATTAGGTATTAAGTAAATTGTATTAATGTAATGTTTAATCGATACAATACTGCACCATAATATAATAAGCGTAATAATAAACTTTGTTTTTGCTATTACTATGATCCCATTTATTAATAATTCTTTTAGATTCTAGAATATTAAAATAATTCACACATTCAACCGGTTAGTAATTCTGAACACATTTTTATCGTAATGATCTAGTTACGTTGTGTCCAAACACAATATACCTAGGTAAGCGTTATAATTTATTTATTATACATACGTATAAGTGTACTTATAATAGCCATAACCTAACCATCGAATTATTGCAAATTGTAGTATATTCAAACATAATAAATGGGCATGGATGCATACTTGAATTAATACGGTGCTAGAAATGGATATCAAATCGCAATATTTTCGAACTATCATTATGCCAACGCGCGTGTGTGTTAATATTAAAATTTACATTATTTATGTATTTATACATAACTTGCACAATAATTATATTTATATATCATATGGACTAATGGTGTATTTTAATATTATGCTATCCTCGTGGAATACAATGTGACATTTATTCAAGAACGCTCATGGGATTGGCAGCCGAAATTGGATAGCTAGGAGAGAGACTGTGTAAGCCCAATGTCATATTATCAACAGTTATCATTATAATTGAAATTTAAATGACAAAAATCGTTAGAAATGTAACATGTATATTACTCAATGTCCTTGTTGAGACTAAATGTAATAAGATACAACAAATATTTTTATAACGAATGCGTTTTAAATAATATGTTATTTTTAATGCATATAAAACGAAGTCAATTTTTTTAAGATTCATTTAACAGACTAATAAACTAAACACCGAACGATATTTCAGTCAAATGTTTAGATACATAGAACTGTCGGATAAATAAAAAGCTGACAAACACGCACATGTTCTATCATTACCAATAATTTAGATAATTATCTTTAATAAACGTGTGTAACTATTATTACAATTATTCGTATTATTATTTATTATGGTTGCATTTTATAATTTTTCTATTTAAAATATCAAAAAAATTAAAGATTCTAGATTTTTATTGGGTCCAATTATGAAATAGTAAATCCTTTGCTTAAAAATCCTTACGTAATATCTACATATAAACATATGACTTTTATTCTTAGAAATTTTTTCATCCTTAATGGTTTTACAAAGATTTTATTAAAAATATACATCAAACACACTATTCATAGATATTAATCATTGAAGTGATTCATACTCATAAAATTACAATATTATCATAGTTGATGCTCATTTATAGTAGTTATAATAGTTAATAATTTACTTAAATACTTTTATTATTAGCAATTGAAATATTGAAAATTCAAAACAATATCCCTGTTATTTAGTAGAGTGGAATATTGTTAAAATGCATTATCGTCTAATGAGTACCTAGTTAAAATAATAAATATATTTTTTTTACTTGTATTTTTAAAATGTAAAATACGAGTGTACTATACAGTATAGTATAATAATGGTGTATAATATTATGTTTTTCTAAAAAATAGAATAAATATTTACTGTAAGTAGTAGCCAGTAGCCAGTAGGTATTGAAGAATAACCTGACTCAAAACATAAAATATAAAAAAAAATTATATTATGTGATCAGTAATATGTAGGTACAAATATAATATTAATCTTTTCAATACTCTAATGTTAACACAAAGAATTATTTGAAATATGTTTAACTATCTTGCGACTTGCGTTTGCTGAAATATCGAACTATTTTCTCACAACTTTCTCCTGTATAGTTTATAATTTATAATTTCAAGAAAGATAAATGAACAATGATCTATTTATTATACGTCATGATCGATATTATATCATGATATTGATTTTATAACTCAGGTATAATGAAAATGTTATTCATATTAATACTGGTTATCATTACAATAATGACAAGTTCTATTCAAGTTTGAATATTTATTTTATCGTTTTTAATTTTAAAAATATTTTATATATTTATGGTTACACATTGAGTACACATAATTTATTAAATACTTGCTCAAGTTTTTTTTTTCAAACATCAATGCACTTTTTTCATATAACTGCATCAAAAATAATTACTAATGTTAGCAATGTGAAAAATATTATTTTAATCATAAAATATACACTATTTATGTTGTAGATAATTGTTAACAATAGCTTAATATGCAAGCGTTGATCTTTTAACAGTTTTAATTTTTAAATAATAAAAATATATGTTAACTGCAGATAAAGGTACATAAATTGAAACAGTAATTTGAAATAATAGACATTAAACACATTATTAAAAAATTAAAAAGCATATAAATTAAATAATTTGTCGAAAAATCAGCAATACATTGAATTACTTTCTTTAAAAATTTGACATCGTTTATTGCAAGTTAAAATTCTCTCAAAGTTTTTAAAAAACTGTGCATAATATATCCGACGACGCGCGACGTGAAACAATTTCGATTATGGGTCTATGTATAAGCTAATTGTAAATAAATGTTATACACTTATTTCTGTTCATCATTTTTTTTTTTTTTTTGTTATACATTACGTATTACCCCTCGAAGCACAAATAATGAAAAATAATAAAATGAAAGTAAGCCGCCGTCGGTCATGTATATAAATATAGAAGTATATTATTGTTCTCTTTATTTGTATAAACTAGATTTTATCGGTGTGAAACTTTGACTGATTTACTGACCAGGAGGAAACAAATGATCCGTCCATTCCATTAATCATCGCATCGATCATTATTCATTTAAAGTACATATTATACAATATTTTTCAACATAAGCAGTATCATGTCCTAGGGCAGTTCTGTAGCTTACGAATTTTTATAAAACATTGATAATAATAATGCCACTGTTACTGCTGAATCGTAAACACTGTAAATTGCATACAAGTGCTTTTCAAATATCATTTGATTTATTATGATTGTTAAGTCGATAACAAAAATGTGTGATATGATTGATATTACGTTCAGTGTTGTAAAAATAAATTCAAATAAAGTAATTGATGTTAAAAAAATAAAAATGATATGTAAATTTCTAATAATCATTTCTAACAATAACGCTTATATATTTATCTAAAATATTCATCTAAATACTTTAAATATTTATTTAATATATTATGATAGGTATTGAATTATTATGCGAATTAAAATTAATTTAAAAACAATTTTTGGATTTGGATCAATATAGATTTGAAAGGATCGAAATTTTATGTTCATATGAAAATATATTATATTTAACTAATAAGGATTAATTATTTTAGTTATTGTTATAAGTACACAGATGGATATTATTCATAAGTCAAATCATGATATTACACATATAATATTAATTTCCAAACTATCATATCTCGAATGCACATCATTATTATATTTTCGGAAGTTATTAAGGATTTAAAATAGATGTGTTAATACTGAAGGATGGATATTTGCTTTCATTATATTTAAAATTGTATTATTATTATACCTTGTGTATCATAAATTACTATCGATATATGAATCGTAATAAAGATTTGCCTTACCTACTTTAAATTAGAACCGTGATCTTCAAGATTACACGAAAAACAGTTTAGGCCAACTAAAGGCAGCAATTAATTTTAATTAAACGCAAATAATTTCTTATAAATCGAAGGTATCCATCACAAGGATAATTTAAAGCATAATTTGTGGTCATATTATTGTTGCTTGCTCTAAAAAACAGTCACGTCCATGGATATACCAGAGATCATTTCTGAATAACTAAAACCTATATAGAAGTCACGAAACTTGAGGCAATTTATATAAAACAAAGTTCACACACATTCCTCGGAAGTACCTACCTGTAATTATATTATAATAACGTCATACCTAGTATACTTTATATTTTTGTGGAAGTGCTTTTTTATTTTAATTTAATTATTAATTGATCAAAATATCAGTATTTTCTTTACCGAGTTGGAAAATTATAAGTCATTTAAAGATAGGTAATCTATCAATTTAAATCATCAACTAAGTCATAACAGTTATTACCTATTATACAATATTGGTACCTATACAGTATACATTTATTGTACATTTTATTATAAGGTGTACGTATTTTCAACTTTTAGTATTTATTATTTATTATTTGATAATTTATTTTTCAATATAGAAATTTAAAACAATTTTTAAACTTAATTAGTAGGTAGCAGTATTTATAAACTAAATTTTTATTTTTAATATTTTGCATAACGTTCTTAAAATGTATATTATTATAATATTATGTTTCATTGAATCTACGTATTATTAAACAAAAACATTTTGAATTGATGAAACTGATTAAGATAATATTATCTTATTAACTATACAATGTATATAACATAATATAAGTATAAAAAAAATATAAACGTTCATTTTTATTTAATAGTTAAGTTTATTAATGTATAATACATTATGTATTATAATAAACCAGTCAATAAAACTTTTGAGAAGAAATAAATTTATGAATATTATTTCAAAAATGTAAGAATATATAAACTAGGTATCTGAGTATTTTGATAATAAAAAAATATGCTTACAGTTTTTATGACTTTTTCACTGTAATATTGTAAATTTAGGTGAATATATTTATCTTGTTTAATTTTCAAATTTTTAAATATTTTAGAAATTCATAATTTGACTACTGTAGTTTACATAATCTAAATTATCGGTAAATTTATAGTATTTTAATATCTAATAACTTATTACTTATGAAATATTTTACATTAAATTTTACAATATGTTTATAATTTTAGCTACCTATAATGACTATATAGAATAAAATATTTACTATGATATATTGTAGATATTATAATTCTTAATCGGAACAAACCTACCATATCATTTAATAATTAATCCTTTAAGACTCTATTAATGTTATGCTGTATTATATATTATTTATATTATATTTTGCAATCTGGCACGATACTCGTCCTTGAAGAGAAAGTGTCCACTCGTGATTGCCAACCAGCTATTGTTTGATTCTCTTCTTGATCATATTATTTGTATTGTGCTACTCGTGTCAACAATCTATAATCTACAAATTATTGTTTTCTTTATATTTTGATGACTCATGTCACGATTACTAACTTGCACCACCTTTATAAGTATTTTGTATCTTATGAGTGTTTTTAAATTATAATATTTTAACAAATAACAAAACATTATAAAAATGTTTTCAATAGTAGATTCACTATAATATTTTTTTTACCTAAATTACTTGAACCCAAATAAATCATATTTTTTTTAAACTTTCTTGCAGAGTACACCTACTTGTAAATTATAATAATTTTTAAAAAAAATCATGATTTTGCAAAAGTAAATTAATATGTCTTTTATATTTTATAAAAAATAATTTTACGGTGATTAATAGTATTAAATAACTATTTATTCATTATTATTTGGTAATAGAAAATAACAGTCACCTAAATTATACTTATATTTGCCTTACGTGATTTAATTTTTGAATATTTGATGACCAATTCAAATGGTTGCCTATTACGAGTATTATCTAAATTATATTATTTAATATAAGATAGACTCTAGTTTGTAAAAGTTTAAGGTATAACAAAATAAATAAAAAATAAAAGTGCCCTTCGTATTAAAATAACTTAAAAATTTAAACTTATGATCAATAGTTATGTCACGATAGTTCAATGACCTATTTATTTTCATAAATATATTAAGATGCTACCAAGGGTAATCTATTTTTAAATTATTTAATCGATTTCAGTAGTTTTTATTTCACGAATTAAAAGTTTTAAAAACTTCGAACTGTTAACTTATTGTTTAAATACATTTTCATTTGTTACTCAAAAATTTAAAAATTATCTTGTATATTAACTTATAGTTGGACAAATAAGATTTTTTTTTTTGAATTAACATGCGATTGATTAATAGCGGGAAGATATATTTTATTGTGAGTACCTTTACTCATTTTGTAATATAGTGGATGTTACATTTTGTTGTTGTTATATTTTCTCGCTAAAAAAAAAATCGAAATTAAATAATAATAATATATACAGCGGTGCAATTAAACAAATCTTGCGAAACCCGTTTCGGGATGGTTCTCTTTCGCTGACTCGGACGGTATTGACTCGTGCCTTCAGAATTCTCGAAACAATCAAGCCCGAGGCACAGCCAACTTGTTAGACTATGCAATTAACAGATTGGCGCCAGCAACGACGAATTTGTTTACACTATTTTTTTCCCTATAGCCTATAGGTATTGTCGGTTTATCAAAAAAACATAACCTACTTATCAAAATGCAAAAATCAAAACAACGACTATCACAATCTCGAATTGAATGAATATTTCAATTTATAACTGTGCGCATTTTTAGGGTGTATACTGTATAAGTATCATGGTATCATAACCCGACGTATATCAGCGGTGCACTTATACGATCCCGGATATCTATTCAAAATATTAATTGATTTTGTAGGTTATAACTAGGGCTCGGAAGTTGTAGGAGCTAAAAATGACAAAATATGCATGCAAATATGCACAAAAAATTTACAAAATATGCACGAAAAATGTTAAATATGCAAAACAAAATATTTTGAAAATGCTGTATAAAAAACTGTATAAAATATGTAAAATAAATGTATTAAATATAAAAAAAAATTAATTAAGTAGCTGTAAATGTAGTTGGCTGATTTTCAAAGATTGTAATTTTTCAATCTAAAAATAAAAATATAGAATAAAAGTTATTTAAAAAATTATATTTATTTATTTTTAATTTAGAGACGTTTTTGCAATATATATATAGATATGATACGGTGTACGTTAAATAATTAAAAACAAAATAATAAAACCATAATTGTTAGAAGAAAACTACAGTTTTTTTTAGAAAATATTGAACAAACATAGAAATCCTATTAAAATTAAGAAATATGCCTAAAAAGCATATGGAAATTAAGAAATATGCACTTTTTTTCTGAAATTGACAAAATATGCAAAAAAATGCATTTTTAATTTTTGTATTTAAACTCGTCACTGTATCGAAAGAATTTCTAGCTTGGTCTGCTATAAACTGAGAGCATACAGAAAAATATGCAACTCCTACAACTTCCGAGCCCTGGTTATAACTTATAAGTTGTAACAATCATTGATAGAATCAACATGTGTGTAATTTAATGATACACAGCAGGGTAGTGTTTTGGAATATTACAATACTTATTATTGATGCCTGATCTATTAAGTAAAAATTAAATACATTGTATAAATTTATTTTGTGGTTTACCTTAATCTGAGTAACTAGGATGTAAGGGGTATGTTGGAAGATCAGCCCTAATAGACGTTTTTTGACCCCAATTTTTAATAGGTATTTAAACAAAATCTTAGAAAAAAAACATGTACCTATCATACATTTAATATATTTAATAAAATATAACTAGGTATAAGTATATAAATTATGTCAATATTTTGAATACACATGATTTATGGAGATTATTAGCTTGTTAATAATTTGCTATAGATGGTTGTATCATTGTATCAACGAGTTTTGTCAGACTTCCCTGAAAAAAAAATTACTTCAAATTAACTTCACTTTAAATGGTGTATTCAGCAAAAAAACTCATTTTCGTTTCTTCTATACTGGAAATCTAAATTTGCTCGATGACACTTTCAAAGTCTGCGGACTGATAGCGAATTACCATTCGACGACGGTCTTCTAAATATTCATACCAACTGAAACTATACAAAAATGTGTAGGTACCATTATAGATCTACCAATTAATAAAATTAAAAATCATCGTGGTTCTCGTGCTGTATTAATTTTATGGTTGTCAGTTGATCCTATCGCATTTATAATATTACGAATAAAAAATAAAATAAACAAATATGAACACAATGTAAAGGGAATCTTTTTTAAAACTACAACGATGTATACGCGTAGAAAGTAAAGCCAATAATAATCAACTTTTTAGCTTAATGTCGCAATACAATATTATTCGAGTATCGTCTTAAGCAACTGCAATGTACTGTACTGTATATAATATTATACCTTTATTTAGCCATTAAATACCCATCATCACTGTTTCTGAAAGCTTATTAAGCACTTAACAATCTATTCCATGCACGATGCAAAATTACTATCGTTGCGTTCTTACAAACTGGTTTAAATTATACAATTATTAATAATAACGTATTTCTGCCCTTTCATTACTTGATGATTGCTATTACCTTCCAATTTTTAAAAACCATAATTACACATTGTCTATATTATCAAGTTTTTAGCGAGTATTAGTTATAACGCAATTAATAGAATGTATTATAGGTATTTGAAAAAAATAAATGAAACAATAATAAGTTGTCTAAAATACTGTTCATTATATTTTAACATGATTTTTTGAAAAAATGTAATACACCTTATTATCATGTTATGGTTTTTTTCTGCCACGAGATCATACTTACCTATCTATGTATATTGTATAGTCACGATTCGAAAGTATCATATCCAAACACGAACGGCTTCTGAGCTGTTAGGTACGTTGATTTAAACCACTTTTTTAGGACTTTTTTAAATTCTTATTTACAGTTTCGGTTTAATTTCATCCGACAATCTTACAACCTACACTCTTTAGATTTAAAATTTACATCGTTACAGTTTTATCAATCTACACTAGATTTCATAATGTTACGATCTTTCTCTCGAAAGTAGTCACGATTCTTTTGATGTAATAAGTAAACGATTTTTGTTCCCATAGTATGGTTTACTCGCTTTCTATTACATGGACAATAATAAGGTCCATCATTAACACAGCAAAAGTCAATAAGCAATGTGTTGGGTATATTTGCATGTAGGAAACAGCGCGTACGGCAGGTTATGCACCTAAGTATAATGGGACACATCTAACAAACAATTTTAATTTGATTATAAGCCATTTAGCTATCCGTTACATAAAGATGTAGAGTAAGGTACAGTTATACAGTATAGGTAAAAAGTGTACATTTGCGATTCATTCTCAAAATTATCATTACATATTGTTATTATCGTGTACGTTTAATTTATTCATAAACAGTGAAGTTATTCAACAACTGTACGGTCGCGTATTATGCGTGAAATACCTATCACAATACAAAACATAATGTGTAAAATCATTTTGAAGAATAATTACTTTTTTTAAAAAAAAAAAAAAAAACACAAATTAACGTTTATCAGTAACTTATTTATCATATTAGACCTATCAAATATAAAATATTACGTAGGTTTATTATTTATCCAAAAATAGCAATAATAAATTAAATGATTGTAATTTTGTATATGTTATTGCAATATTAGGTAGTAGGTACTTGTGTGAAAAATTGTTTAGTACTTATAGAAATATTACCTTTTAATCTACAATGTATTATTGCATATAAATATAACAATTCTAAATATTTTACTATACGATACATTTATCAAGATAAAACGTATAAAACAAAACAAAAAAATACATTTTTTTTTAAGCTACAACTCCGATAAAGTTGTATTGTTAAATATTGGTACAGATGTAATTATGAGTTATAAATAATTTTAATTAAATAATGTATGTTATAATTTATAACTCATAAATAATTTTATTTAAAATTTTTAATAAATCAATATTAACCACAACATACTGATATACTCGTATAAAAGATTTTATAAAAAAAAATTAAATTACTTGTTAATGATTGTTATAAATTATTTTTGTACTATACATATATCTTCTATGTTCTGTGTAATTTTATTATAAATATTTAATATAACCTACATTTTCTGCATCCATTAAATATAATTTATTATAAAACTGATTTACATAAAATCAATGAAAATTTTTTTCTAAACACCAAATAACAAATTATTTTACTATTGTTGTGTAGTATTTGGTATTTAATCAAATAATAAAAAAAGGGGATCATAGGAACTCGTTTTACCTTAAAAGAGTAGCAACCTGCATTTTAAAATACTGTAACATCAAAATATATAATATTATTATTATTTATACACTGAATAGATAGTGTTATTACTAATAATTTATTATTAGTAATACATTCGCGTAAAATTCAATCTTCAAAATGTCTTAATTTTCTTCCATGCCCTATTACGAGTAGAATTTTAAACCAAAATATCAATTCCATTTATAAGTGAAAATAAATAATACATAACGTAAGTCGTATAGGTATATATTTTATAATTGTTTAGATGCAGTTTTTATTGTGATGTACAGTATTCGAAACATATTGGCGATACTCATAAATGGGTTAATTATGTCGTTTTTTGTAAGTACCTAAGCGATTTTTTTAAAACCGGTTCACTATAAAAGTTAATTATTATATATCTATTACTATAAAAATAACCTTTAAAAAATGATGATGTTACGGTGCAGAGCTATTATTATTATCAAACTAAATCGTTGGTAAAAAATAAAAATGTAATTATAATTAAAATAATTATTGCCCAAAGGATTTAATATATATATATTATAAAAGTGCGATGTCTAATTTAAAACTATTATTGTGCAATTATATATTATACGTTTGACCGTCGTCGGAGACGTTGCTCGGTCGACCGGACTAACGTCTCTCGTGACACTGACGGATCGTAATTTCATTTCAAAATAATATCTATATAATATGTATCATAATAAGCAATAATGTTTGTGTTTACGACCGATCGAATACGTACTGTGGACATCGCGTATTACGCATACGGTCGTTCCTCTTTATCCATTATAAAATAACATTACACAGGTGCTTATAACAGCATATATTATAAAGATTTCAAAAATAATATTTGGGTTTGCCATTAACATTATGCGTGCCTGTACTGTTATAAGCTTACATAAAACCATTTAATCACGGGTACACATAATATAAGAACCTTTCACGGAAAATAAATAAATGAAAACCAGTACGGCTGCTTGTATGCGTATAATATAATATTTAATATTTATTGTCTACAGAAAATAGGTTTTAGCGACACACACACAGATACCGGTTTTGTAGATGTTGTATAATTGTCGATATTACGCTGTTACATATTATAAATATTATATATATATACGTATTTTACAGACCCTTACTATTATTGTTGCAGTTTTTGATTTTTCGAGAATTTTATACATATTGTTTTGTTATGCCCATACTCGACTCGTGTTACACAATGTAAACAATATTTTTTATTAATTTGTCATTTCTCGATTTCGGCCGCCAAACACGAATATACTGCAACGGAAAATATATTGTAATAACATAATAACATAAAATATTTGTATTGTATCATAGAATATACTTTTAATATGTATATTATGTACATTCTGTATTTATTCTATGTGTATATGCACTCATACGTTAAAATGTATAGGTACGTAACTGAATATAAGGCGCGAATGTCGAATTCTTTTTAATAATTTTTAAATTGTCACTTCTATAATGGTACCGAATACACGGCTATATATTATTATGCAGTGAACAATGGTACACATTATTACATTATATTATTGTAATCCATACTATGTACGTCTGGACAATATGTAAATAATATTATTACTTCGCGTTAAGCTTGACAGAAAATATGTATAACTATTGACTATTATGTTACCTGTATCGAGTTTTTGGAGATTGGTAAATAGCTTAAATTTCGTGTTTAAATAACAACGGGCAAGTGAAATATTAGTTAAAATCAAATTGCTGTCGTAATAGCATATTTATATGATTTTATAAGAATCTAATAAACTATAAAAATAATTTCACTCTCCCTTTAAAATCTAAACGGTAGTCGGATGCCATGTATTATAGTCACTTACTACATTGTTCGCATTGGTCGATATTATCTTCGAGCGATCAATCCTCGATCATAATACTAAATTACGGTGTAGTGTATACCACGAAAATGCATTATTTTTATGAGGATTTTGAAGTCTATACCTATTTGCATCGAATAAATTATTTAAAGTCATTTATTTAATACATACACATCTTTGAATTAAAAACTATAGAATCTAAATATTTGATATTCTGAGTGAATGCATTAATAATTTAAGATTTTTTTTGTTTTTTATATTTGACAATCAACAATTTCGGCATTAACTATTTCTCGGAAAAAATATTTAAATAATGAATTTTTTTTTTTAATGTAGGTATTCCATTATTTAACATTTTGAATATTTTTTACAGTGGCACACAATGGTAGTACGCAATACGCATCATATACTGTTCAAATATTTAGCAACAATGTAACATAATACACTTACAGAGCTGTATACAATAACATAAATTGGTCTTCAATTTTTAAAAATAGAGCAGAATAAAAGTATTGCTACGCGTAATATTGTAATATTATTATTCAACGAGCAATTTATAGCTAATCCATTAATGTACTCATTAGAATATTAGATATTTGAAAAAATTTACTTACACCGTTTTATCTAATTCGGGACCGTAGTATAGAATGAATTGACCATATTTGTATGTAAAAACTATGTTCGGTTTATAGTTTATACGTCCTACATCATCAGCATATTGTACGTAGGTACCTTTAATACCTATAATAACAATAATATGTAGAAGTGGGCGTACAAATGACGTGAATCCATTTCGTCACACGCGGTTCGTGAATATAAACAAAAACGATTTACTTACTCCATTTTAAATTTCATATGGGTATATATCATAACTTATCATTATAATATATAGACTGTATGTAAACCGAACGAAAATTCTACATAATACATTGTGTTTAAAATGTTCATTGGTGATAAATTATCTATCAAGGTGCGTGTGAAATATTTCAGTAGGTATATAGAATATATGGCTTGCGTATATTTATGAGCTGTTGATATAAGTCATGTGCTTACAACGCATAATAATCTTAATAATATAGATCGATACTTCATTTTTGCATAACAAAACGACACATAATTTAAGTGTTTTGTGGATACTTTGATTTACTTTGTAACATTCCGCCGGACAACTGTGATCATATAACCTACGAAAAATAATATTACAATATTTCCTCTCATATTCATATACAATAATACTATATTGTGTATAGATATTCAATATAAAGATTAATTGAAATGCCGTCGTTGGGGCGGTTAAGAGATCGTGTAAAATAAATTACAGCCCACCAAAGTCGTCCTATGATCATTCCCCATTATTATATACTTAGTGCACATTATATTGAAATATGTCTATGAGCACCGCAACTCCTATGAATGCACAACGACTAAAGACCAATGAATTTTTTTCAAATAATATGTACTCTGGGTTGGCATTCGTACAGACTATTTTGAGAGTTTTACGATTCTTCAAACCTATACCTGATCACAATAACTAATAAGTGATCCTGCAACGAAGAAAATTACCGTTTTTCATTTCTATGCACACATTTTTTTATTCTTTTGACCTCCTTTTCGCCATCTCTATCCTTTCATAATACATATTATTATTAATAATAACTAAAGACCGTTATTAGCCCTTTATATGTCGTATGCTATTTTTTTTCACTGTTTTGCACACACATATCACTCCGAGTACCTATACAACGTTTCTTCATTCATTTCTAAACATCACATTACACTTTACTCCGTTCTCGTGTTTTCCACTTATAATAATACAACAGTATTATATAATTATTATTTCAAACAAACTAACCACGCAGATGTATAATTTTTGGTTGCATTATGCTATATGAGTACACGTAATTCTACAATATATACACGACGTTTTAAACACAGTATCATATGGCCAAAGTAAAACTTGAACCTGTATAATATGCTACTCAATGTTGTATAATATAATATATTATAATATTATGTATGTGCCATACTATACTACCATCGAAATATACTCATTAACTCGATGTTTATTATTACTTATTTGTTTATAGTTATTGCATATAGGTACCTTATATTCAAAATATAAGGTCTGTGGATTATTGTAATTATCGAGTCCCAGTGCACGTGAACAAAAGCTAAAAGTATTTATTTCTACAATATACTTACATAGACATGCATAACTTTAAACCAGTAATTATTATTTTTTTTTTTTACGAATTTTTTTAGGATAATAACTAAATTAAGTTATACTAGTTACTATATGAATAACTAAAACATATATAATTACATCATAATATATTATTATTTAGACAAAAGTGCGCTTTCTTTATTTTATCAGAATATAAAATAATAAAATTATGAAATATACATTTATATGTATTAATAAAACTGCGTTTTAACGTATCCTTGGGTTGTAATACATATTTATTTATGTAAAATCGTTCAAAAAGTTAAAAAAAAAAAAAAAAAAACTAAATGACTTTAATTATTATTAAAATATCAAATTACTTTTTAATTATTAAAAAAAATTATAATGCTTCATATTTTATAAGAACGACAGTCTTTGAACAATTTAATCCACCAAATTAAAAGTGCTATTATTAAGTGACTATACTATTTATATATACAAAATATTACTTATAATAAATCATTGAATATTTTTGAAACTAAAAATAATTAATTACACCTGTATTTATTTCTAATAGCTTGCATTCAGTTCAAAATACGTATTATTATAACGAGTGCAAAAATTGACGGCATATAATGTGTATATCATTTAAACCAACATATAGGTATTAGAGGACATTATCCTATACAATATATTTGATATAATACCTAATATTATACACTTTTTGATAAGTAATGCCAGTAATGTTTCAAATTATTATGTTTGCTTTAATCTACAGCATGAAATCGATAGGAAAACTAAAAGATTAATCTATTATAATTAGATTTTGCAATAACACTATTAATCAGTGTCAAAAAGTTAGACTTCTGATAACTTTGGTAAACATTCTCATCAAGTCAACCATTATATATTTATAATATGCTATGCCCGTTTCTTTTATTTGATAACTATTACAATCGTTTAATATGTTAATAAATTAGTCTTATAAATGTATTCAACTTGATGAACTCCTAATTACCCACTGTTGTTTTTTCGTAATTAACAAATAATGATGGTAATTAAACAAATAAAATTCATGTTTATTTCTTTGAAACAATTTTTTAACTACCAATCATTAATGTTTCAAAAACTAAAATTGAATAACGAGCTATTAAATAAAAATACATATAATCTTTTGTATAATAATAGTATGATGATAATTTAAAACAATACGGAAATAAAATACATTTTTTTTCTTTTATTGCTTTAATAATAACTACGGAAATGCTTAAGAAATTTAAAAAAAGTTTAGCTGTTTTAATGTCAAACAATAATTTCATATGATTAAAAGTACACAATTGTTCAGACAACTCCAATAATAATAATAATATTTATATCATATTCTATAAATTGTCTAGTATCTATTTAATATCATCGGTTATATAAGTACATAATAAATTAACTCAAAATCAAATTGTACAAACAATCATGATATGAAGCTTTACAATATATAGCTTTTATAAATAAAATTAATTCATTTTCCGAGAAAACAAAATAAATATTAAATACGTATTTCAAAAGAACTTCAATAAATACATACTTAACTTGCAATAATTGTAATAGAAAAATTATGAATAAATTGTATAAAATAAAAATTCATTTTTAATGTATTTTTTTAATAATGAGTTCTAAATAAAAACCGGTGTTTTATCGCTTTATAGATAAACAAAAGTAGCACACAAATTACATATTTTTTGTTGATCTTTCAGAATTTTAATGAAAATTATTGCATTCATTTTATGCACATATTTCAATTTCCAGGATTTTAAAAACTAAGAATAAATTTCAACATTAAATCAAAACCACGCTAATAATAAATAATAACAATTTATTAATTTTTCGGCACATAATTGAATTGCCATCTGCCTAATCTAAAAAAAAAAAAACGTCAAATTTGAGGATTCTGTAAGCGTATCATACAGTAGTACTTATAGGTATAACATAGTATGAATCATATTTATACTCTAAACCTGTAATTAAAATATTCACGTGTACATGACACAGTAGCAAACAAAAACAAAAATATTATTTTGGTTATATAATATTATTAATTTATTCCTGCTAATTTAGATTATAAAATTTATTGTGTTTATAATAAAATATTACCTATTAAACGAGTATTGGGATTGAAGTACACCAAATAAACACGATGCAGCAGCAGACGTGCTTACTGTTCTGCCGAGGGCTATATAGTTTGTCCCCTCTTCCAGTGTAGCTGCTGATGTTTTCAATTTTTGCTTGATCGAGTTGAAGGTCGACGGTTAACGGCCTTGAGTTATACGTTCTTTTGATGCACACAAACACATTGTCACAATCTTCTTCTATGATGTTATTTTTTTCATTATTTTTTCCAGTTCAAACGTTCGGGAACCTCTGCGCGAGCAATATAACATAAATATAAATATAAGCAACAACTGTTTTGAACATCATACTATTTTTTTTTTTTCATGACTTAAACTCTATTGATTATTTTTTTTTCTATAATCACAGGTAAAGTTAAGTAACAATATCCAAGATCAAACGAACCCCTAGTAAAATGTTGATGCTTCTGATTACCGTCATATCCGTAAGTACCTACCTATCTAATTAGTAATTATTATTTGAGATGAATAAAATATCTTAGCTGTACTAATACAAAAATTGAAAATAATATTTTCAATCACTTTAATTACCTAACACAGATAATCAGAATAGTTTTAACGTTTTACTGAAAAAAAAATACTTTTACCAAATAACCATTACATTGTGTCGAATTTAATTTATTTAATTCATTAAACAAAGTAAATATTCCAAGTATCTTTTAAAAACAACGTACGTATTATAATTAAATACGTTTCGTATAATTCACATAAGTTTTAAATTATAAAATTATTTCAAACTTGTATTATAACTAACGGTTTGAATAAATTATTATTTTTCTTAATAAAAGTAATTTGAAATAAATTATGTGGTAAAATTACTAATTTTATCAAATTTTCTCAGTATTTTATCACTCAAATTACACGAGTAAAAACATCAAACACTTAGTTATTCTATTGACACTATATTTTTGAACGTTTGTAACTCTAGTACTACAGTAAGTTTTATTTCTTTGTATTTTGACATTTCAATGCTAAATATGATTACATTACAAACGTATTGAATCAAAAACTCACAGATATAATATTGTAACTGAAGCATTAGGTATTACACAGAACATAAGTCAAGAGAGTATAAAGCGTTATATTTCATATTTTCATATATTTAGTAAAATGATCTGCAACCTATGTCATGCTCTGTTAGACAAACTATCAGATATAGCTTTAAAATTCATACCCACATCCTAAATAATATATTTTATGTGGATTTAGCAATTGTGATTTTTCCAAACCAAGTCTTGTCAGGATATTAAAATCCCTTGTTTATTTTACTTCAACAGCTTTTTAAATATTTGTACACACATTCGGGATAAGGAAAACGCTGCGAAACGCATGTTTACGGAACGGTAAACATATTGTTGAAGAGTATATTATATATTTATATCAATACAAATCTGACCTTACTCGGATACTTATCGATTATGTCGAAATACAATTTCGTATTCATAATTACTAAATTTCGAAACGAAACAGCAATTACCAACACTAATATTAAAACCTTAGTTCAGAGGTATCCTTTGGGGCATTTCCTATTGGATATGATGATGATATTATACAAATGCATTTTTAAATCTAAAGTAAATCTTCTATACATATGCAGTTAAACCTAATCACGACTCCAGTAATTTCGCACAAAACATGTCGGTTTATATTAAAATATTATACAAATCCATTTTAAAGTAAATCTTCTATAAATATCCAGTTAAAGCTTATCATTACTCTGCAGTCATTTTCAACAGAACATATCAGCTTAACTGCCATACTGCAGAATTACCTTCACAAGCACACTACAAAAATATTATATCTACTTTATATTTTTATAAGTACATAGACGGGAAAAATAAATAACAATAACAATTTTAGTTTTGTTCATAAAAAGTCCATAATAAGTACTTTATTCCAATAAACAAATAAAAAAAAAAATGTTGTCTTGTAGTTTGTCCAATATTGCATGTTCAATATAGTTTTAGTATAATACTACAAAATTAGAAATCTAAAGTAAATATTTGTATTCATCATAGACAATTTATACTTCTTTTTTATTATAATATTTTTCTTTATGAACCATTGAATTTAATTATATAATATAAACATAAAATATGATACTGTAGATTAAACGATTTTAATTTATTTTAATATTAACGATTGATTTAAAAAACAAATAAAAAAAGGAAAGGAAGTACTACAAATATCGAGGATTATTATTTAGTTGAGTATTTATTTATTTAGTAGTTAGGTAATTATATTAATTGGTTAATTAATAAGAACTAACCACAGCTCAATAAAATATCGATCGATTCAGCCTTACTATTATAATTTATTACAGTTATATTAATTAGTTCGGTGATACATATATACGGTATATACCTACAGTAATAATTATTTCGGATGTGTTAATAGTTACATTTTGTACAGATGAACACTTTCATTTATTAATTATTACACATCTCTCATCTTTATTATTTCTCATCATCTCATCATCTCGATATCCCTAGTTTTTACACGTGTATTACAATTCTATGTTATAAAAGTAAGAAACATTAAATGACCTTTGAGAAATCTAACTGTTAAATTCAAAAACTATTCACGGTGCAGTAAACATAAAATCATAAAATAACCATCGAGGTCTACAACAAGTCACCGTGGTAAATTTTGTATAATTCAACCGTGTGAGATTGTTTCTTACTATCTTGTAAAATTATATTATTTGTTGACACATAAATAAAGAATACAATAATTTTTATAATAATTGAAAATGAAAAAAATACTTTAAATATTTCAATATATTTAATGGTTTATGTTCATCAATATTTGTTTACATGATGGGCACAATTTAACCCAATAGTTTTAAGAACTTTATATCAATTAGAAATATCATGTATATGATGAAGAAGTTATGTTTTTAGTAATTTAATAAAATAAAGTTTTTATGAATTTTTAACTACAAAATGGTTTTATAATTTTAAGGAATTTCGTTAAAATTGAAATTTTTTCATGCCCATAAATAACTCAAAATGAGTGAAATGAGTTTTTGAAATGAGTTTTAAATGAATTGTAGTTATGTAAAATATTAAAATTGTAAAATGATCATAACTCACTTAAAAACTAAAATAACAATAAAAACCTAAGAGATGCCTTAGATAATATTATTATTTTTAAATTTGATAATAAATTAATAATTAATTAATAATTAATTAATAATTGGCTCTAATATTAAATCTAACAGTATAAAATTGATTCAGCTGAACGCAAATTTGCTATGTTTTACGTTCGTGAGACATATTCGAGTACCTATAATGTCTTTTTAACTTTTAAAAGAATCACATTTTTGTATTAAAATATTGAACTTGAAAAATGAGCTTACTTAGTATGTATTTTTTATTATTTTCAAAATTTGATGAATATTTGATTGAATGATGTTTTTTCTATAATTTTTTTCTTTTCTGATTCAGGATATTAAATTAAAGCTAATGTATCGACCTTTAATATTTTGAAGGTACTCCTATGTATGGAAACATTGTTTTATGTGTCTAATAAGGATTACCTTAGTCTTAGGTAACTATATAGTATCATGGGGATTTTTTAACAGTCACGAGAACTTTGATGGACAATACAATAGAATAATATAATATCACATAATTTATGTATAATTTACGTTAAACTATAAATATAATATGTTCATGAACTCGAGAAGTCGTTAAAAAATCAGTATTAACTCTTTGAGATGACTGAATTCATAGATTTATCCGTTAACCATAAAAAAAAACAACGTGATGTACAAAATCACGAATAGGTACACGATTTCAGTTGTGCATACAATACACACCTGCAGCGTACATTATACTCACGATATTAGTTAGTACGATTATATAAGTATATTTATATACTATAATGAGCTACGGAAGTTCTTACTGGAAGATATAAATACGTTCCGGTATGTGATGTACATGACCTCGTCATCGTTGTGGTGGCCTCTCCGGCAGAAACGAATTTATGATAGGTAGGTACTTTGAAAAACACACTTAATATTACACACAAAATATGGTGTCGATGATATGAATAAACCGAGGGGATATTATACGCATATTATAATTATTATTATTTTTACAATACTAATAATAGTATTATTATCATTATTAATGATATATAAATGTTTATATAGTAATAGACACACTATCATCTCGGCCTTGCTTTTGCGATATTTAATAGTCATAATTTCTTTATGAGGTTCTGGTTCTGGATAAAATCTATTGGACATAAAACGTCAAATTATTATAAGAGATATTCGATATCGGATGAGAATGCGTGTGTATTAATGTATAAAAGTAAGGATAAAGACATGACATCATTATATTCTTAACATCTAACATTATTTATCGTAGACAACAATATAATGAATTATGATATTGTTACTTGTTACTTATTAGATAATTTTATGATAATTAAATAATAATCATTCCACATGATTTAAACCCAAGATCAAGTTGATGAATACAAATAAAAACGATTTTGTAAAAATGTTGTAAATTTTTTTTTTTTGTGTTTCCATAAAATTTGAAACTTTGATTTTTCATAATTACGTAAGAAATTATTCGATTTCATTAACCGATTCTGTCCAGGCTTAGAATAAGCTTAACAATAACAGATATAACAATTTAAATATAATACATTTTTTTCTAAAAGTTATTGCTCCGAAACTTACTTCTGTTTTATATTATAATATAGGCACTGATAACAATTATATTACCAACTTCAAATATAATAAAAACTTTTTTTTGTATTATTTAAAATATGAAAAATTATAATCTGTACAATTAGTACATTTGAATAAGGAAAGAATAGGAGGCGTGAGTTGAGAAGTCGTCTAGTGGCTGCATCCCAAATAATAAAAGTTGAATATATTTTAAAAACGTGTACACTGTACTTGTAACGATAATTAAAGCAAGTATCTAATAATTAAATAATATAAATATTATGATAAAATATGAATAAACAATTTAAATTATACATATTGTATCTAAAAACTAATATATGTATAGTCATTAGTAGAATAATTATCTGTTCACCAACGATTGTTATCATAATGATTATTATTATCGTAATCTAGAACTTTAGTTTTAAGTCAATTTCAACTATAAAACTATTTAGGTACCTATATATATTTTATATTTAATAAAGTAACTAACGATACACCTAATACAACTAAAAATTAATTTTAATATTTTGCAGAGAAACAATATAGAAATAATCCTTTTTTTATTTTACAATAAACATATCATTGGCTTATCCGACTTACGTAGTTCTTACCCTTTAATTCAAATATGATTTGACCTATTTTCCAAATCTGTAAAATTATTTTTATAAAACAATTATGATTAAATTAAAGGAGATTTGTTACATAGTAGCAGTCCTTCATAAGTACATAATAAATTGATAAATGATGATATAACTTGTTATTGGATTTTTAGCAGTTCAACTAGTCGTCAATGTCAGTTATAATTTATACACTGCAATCGATAGATAGAAAACAGATTATAAAACTGTAACAGGAAACGGTTTAATATTCAAAAATGAAGGTAAAAACCAAAATATTGAAAACTGTGTACAATATGTACATACTACATAGTACATGCAGTGTAAGCACTTGAAGACTTATAATAGTAGTTCATGATGCGTGATAAAATAACACTGTAAAATATGTAAATACTTGAAATAGTGTCGATCACTCAAATATTAAAATTTAAAAGTGAGATAGAATTCAAGAAGACAAAAAATTGTGACACATCTTGAAACACGTTTGGTAGGTTAAAAATAAGCGAATATATCTGATATTTAATATATTATGGTCAACATGTCAAAACAGCATATATTAATAGTAATCCAAGTCCATATCGGCAATTTATCTAAACGTATATGACTTGACACGATTTAGAGATTAAAGTATAAACTTGTTTTCTTTATTTTTTTATTGACAATAATACCTACGAATAATACGATGGAATGCCTGCGATTCGAATCTCCAAATCTATTGTTACAAGATGTAAAGCAATTTCACGCGATTAGTTATAGTGACAATTGTATAACTAAGCAGTTTGCAGTTAATACTATTAGACTGATGTTACACGCTGACACGAATAATTCACTACCACATGTTCGATGTTGATACATAAATGTCGTTCCATTCAAGTTTACCGTTGCCATTATGTCAGTGTAGGAAAAATTTACCATTTATATTATATTTCTGGAGGCATATTGACATCAATAAATTGTAAACAGTTGTACGCATTTAGTGATTACATTTAATTGTATAGTTGTTTGTAACCACACGATATCAATGTGTTTAGTGTTTACTATATAGCTATAGGTATATTACATACATATATGTTATATTTGTATACTTTAAAAGTGTAATAATATTTACTACTTATAACATTTAATAATTATTGTTAACTAATTAATTTCCTTTTTGACATTCCGTCGTATTAACATGACGGTAATGCGTCTTATACTATACTACCAACATAAAGTGTCAAGTCTTAATAACATTCACAAGTTAAAACAATTATTAATTACTATAATGTTAATTTTATTGCATATATATATATATATATATATATATATATAAGCTCTAATAAAGTTAAATGGATTATAGAACATTTGCCATGTTATACGTTTGTAAGACAGTCGATAGATACAACGAAACAATGAATGTGAGTGAAGCGTCCTCTAAGTCTCTAAAGAGTATAGTGTGTACTGTACAATAGATTGTGTATTTTAAATAATTTGATAAAAAAAAAACTTAAATTTATAATTTTTAAATACAATTTAATAGGTTCTAATATATGTTATAGAAAATAAATTTGTGTTTAATAAAAAAAATAATAAATTATGTTCTGGACAAAAATGATATTTGCTTGATGAAGAAAACTTTATTTTTTGAGTGTCAGTTAGGTACACGAAAATTATGATAAAGCCGAAATTCGGTAAAAATATCAACTGTTACCTTGGATACTTAATAATATTGTTGAAATCACGCAAATTTATTCAAACACGCATGCGATCACAAACGAGACGTTTGTATTCACAATGACCTATCATAATTATTAATTAATATTGTGATATTATTATTTACGATATAAATAAACATATAATTTCGAAAAACACATAGTTACGAACTTAAATAATGTACTCGTACATATTTAGACATTTATAATTACTTCGTTTTAATAATTACCGTTTAAAATGTCAACACCTCAATAGTTAATTGCATACACTAAAATTTATAATAGACACTATTATACATTGTATAGCTAACCACTAAAGTATTAAATGGTCCGCTAATTTTTCAAATTTTGTATCAATAATAATAATTATACCATGAATATTAAGTTGCAAGTAACATCTGATCATATATTTTTATCCTATAATTTGTAATACCATTTATAATAATTGTTAATTAGTTATTAAATATTTCACTACGAAAAACCGAAAAAATAAAACAAATACTTAATGCCAAAATGAACATTTTAAATTATTTTTGATGTTTCATATAATATTGTAATGAAAAAAAAATCAAATATTATGAAAATAGTCTTTTTAAAAAAAAGTTATTTAAATTTGTGTAACTACCAATATCCACAACAAAATATTACAATAAAGTAAAATTAATCGAATTTATGGTTGTAAACAATTTACGTTCTACGGTCATTGAAGTGATAGTATATTTTAATAGTTTCTATACCATCAACTATGCCAAACCATTAATATATATAAAAAAAATGCATGGACATTTAATTTATGTAGTAAAATTTTATTTGGCGCACTATTTAAATGTTTATGTTTACAACATTTAAATTATATTCTATACCTTACCTAGAAATAATATAATGTAATAGTGTGATACCTATTGAACAATACAATATAAATTAACCTTGTCAATTAATGCAGAAATAATTTTTGTACACAATATGTATGTGTGTGTGTGTGTGTGTGTGTGTGTACTCGTGTTTTATTTAATGTATAAATTATACCATCGATAAAATAATATATTATATTGACTACAGTTTAACGTTGTCGGTGACGAATACAAATATTATCTAGATTGCTAAACGACCGTGAGTCCGTGACTACCAGTAAGTAGGTGCGACCGTCAACACCACTCGAGAATAATATAAATAATATTATATACAGTATCATAAACAGACAATTTCACGCATTTTATTATTATTACTGTGTACATCCAAAATATGAAATTAAAAATAATAATTGATCCATGAGAAGCATAAATATTGTATTCATATATTTTTATTTTAACTCTTATATTATGTTTCATTTATTCGTTTTTAAGACTCTTAAATTCATTATTCTTATACAATCACAAAATCTTAATAATATGTTAACTCACATTTTTGTGAAAAGAAAAATTCTGTATTTTAGAAACGAGAGTTATTTTAAGCCCTCTATAGAACTTGGTTACAGCCATACAAATTCACAAAAATATTGACGAAGAAGTGTTAGGTATAACAACTGAAATGTATTATAGGTACCTACTATTATCTATTGTTTAGTTCTTAAATAAAAAAACTTCTTATACCTAAATAAATCTTCATAGACTTACAGCTGTACAAACAGTACATTTACATATTATTATTCGATATTTTATAGACAACTGTTCCATTAATAAAGGTATTGCATATAAAACAAAATATTTGAGAGTCTATTTTAGTCTTCTTTATTAGAAGTTAATTCATAATCTATACGAAAAAGAATATTTCATTATTTCAAGTTAAATTTTAACACTTATATATCGATCCTTATGAAGAAATGTTTATTCTTTATTTCATTACCTAGCTATTGTTAATTCAAGACAATTAAAAATACGGAGAAATTGAAACAAAGAATTTGGTTTTCAAATTCGCATTATATATATATTTAATTTGACACACCAATCACTAACACTAAAAAGAACTTAGGTTATAAAAAAATACTTTACATTAAAACTTACACTTAACCACAAATATTTATTAAAACTATACTGCCATAAATACCAAAATATTATGTATTAAATACCTACATATATCAACATTCAACGTTCAAACACATTTTGTTAAACTCAATTAAAACTACATATTACATTTTTAATTAATTTATAAAAAAGTTGATACAAAAAACTAAATGCAATGTTTTTTATTGACCTTGCTTATTTACGTGTTATTTTCAACTTTGGTAATAAATAAATAATTAAATGCGTCATGGATATACTAAACGTATTATTAATTTACACTGATATTTACTCTAGAAACATGTATCTGTAAGTAGTTCAATGGATCAATTTTCTTTGAATGGCATTTGCTTAACGATGTAAACAACATTTAAACATCGATTAAAAAACACTCACATTTCATACGAATTCAACAACTTTAGCATACAATAAATAAATTCTAAAAAATAGGTATTTTTGAAATAATTTTAGATTTTTATTGCTTATTTCAATAGCGTTATATGAACAAGAACATTTCTCGAGGAACGTTGACTATTTAGTATTATCAGACAATTACCGTTTAAATAGTATTGTTATCTAAAAGAAGGGTTTTTATACACTCTCTATAGGTAGATACTTAATTTAAATTATATTAAGTTTTTGATGTTAAATTATTTGACGTCTGTTTGTAAAGCTATGCAAAAACAAAATTACACCCAGTGACAACACTTCTTGAATAAGTTTTTTTCATTTTATTATAAGTTTAGGACAACGTGTACAGGACATATTATTTTATTTTATTATTTCTTTACAATTTTAAATTAAATTAAATTCCGATTACTGATTTTATTACACACAGAGCCTGTGCATGATGGATTTGGGAACGGCGATATCAGTGCCAACAGGCAAGACGACGCCCATTGAACCCGCTGTGCCCGAGCCAAAAATAATTCCGGTGCCTGGTTCCTATCTTGCTCCACCGGCTCCCGTACAAGAGTATTCGGAAGAAAGACCTGAACCACCGCCCTTGGATCCGTCTTATGTGCCAATCCCATACAGCTTTATCGAGTATCTGGCACCTCAAAGTCTTCTACTGGTAATAATAACTATAGTATTCTTTCAGCTATAAATAGTATCTCAATAATAATTCTTTAGATCAGTTTAAAAATATTTTAAAATATAGTTGATCACGATTAATTATACGTAATGATCGTATAGCAAATTTAATTTATGGATTTTCATTCAGTGCCTATAAGGCTATAATAGTATTAAATAATAACAACGTCAATCAACTTATCTATGTTATTATAGGTATTATACGTCACACACTTACTTAGGTATATCTACAATACCTATGTAGAATCTACAATGTATATGCATATTTACTTATCACGTGATCATTAAGATTACTATTTAATTGTATAGATGTTTTAATTATATTTTAATATTCAAATTGACATTATATAATCAAGTCTAAAGGAGCAGTAATATTTCAGATAAAAAAAAATAAAATTTTAGGATACGATTTGGATAAAAAACGTATTAAATCGTACATTATCAATAATTTGTTAATAATACTACCTAGTTTAAATGTTTTACTAATAGACATAATTTACTTTCATCTACATTCATGAGTACCAATTTTTTTAATTTTTCAATTTCTCTTATCAAATTTACTTTTATTTATTACAATAATATAATATTAAGTAAAAGGTATTTATAATAAATACCTTTAAAAATTAGCAAGCTTTGTATTGCAAAAGTTATAATGTTATGTTTCAAATATCTGATTACAATTATTGTAATAAATTGTTTTCTAAAATTTTACAGAAATAACAATTTTAAGTTCAGCGCGTAAGGGTGTTAAAATTCATTAAACATTCTGATAAGTTATTTTCAATTAAAAACAAATAGCCTTACATTTCATCGAAATAAATCATAAACGGTTAAAATTTAAAAGGAAGTGTCCACTTTAGAGAAAATAAATTTCAAGTTGCTTTTATTGTTTTTCTGTATACTTAAAATGGTAACCACTCTGGAGAGTATTTTGATATTTTAATTTATCTGTAAATATAGGGATGTCATTGTAACCTATTATTTTTCTTGGTATCATTATTTATAATTAATTCAAATATAGTTGAATAATAGTTCGACCTTTACGTTATGTACTTAACCTATAATAATCAGCAAACTTCAGAAGAATTTTTCTATGACCCGACGACGAATAGTATTAATTTTTTACCTTTCAATTGATTTTAAATTCTACACCTACTACTTAAAATAATTGCAATTCTATAAAATTTAAACTAGGTAATAAAATATATTGATTATATAGGTACCTATACTTCCTTATCAAAATGCATTTTTTATTGTACTATACATTCTTACCTAATTTGATGTATACATGCTTTTCAGGTACCAATGAAAATTAAGTTCCAAAAACCTTATTCCAAGTATGAAAAATACCCTCTCACAGCGATTAAGTACCAGAAGCTTATCAAAAATGAAAATATGAGACGGAAATATTATTCGAATATTCCACAACAAAATTACATTCCATCAAACTGATGAGTGTTATAATTCTCTCGTCGTCAAAAATGTTTGCCATGTCATATACATATATTAGGTATATGTAATTAAAATAAAATGTTATACATTTTTTACCTCTTTAAAATAATTGTTTTTATCTCTACTATAACCAATATTGTTTTGTAATATAATTTATATGTAATATTTTAATATAATAATATAATAATGTGTAATAAACTTCATTTTTTGTATTATAATCATATTGTCAATAATTGAATGTATATAATTACGTAATCCTTATGAAAAATCCAATGATGTGATCTATACCATGCATGTATTCCTATAACCACTACTGATCATAACGATTGTCACTATTTTCTCTAAATCTACAAGAATATATTCAATATAATAATATGCCATTATAGCTGATATAACAAGACAAATTCCGGTGGTATAAACTATAATCATATACTAAGATTAAGTCAAAATTTATGATAATATCACAAAATAATATTTCTACAATGGTACTTAGTTATAATTATTGATCAAGTGAACATTTATTTTACGTTAAAGTTTTAAGTTTAAACACTTGTGCTACACATTAAGTCTTTAATCTCGTACCAATCACTAATTATATATTTACCAGGTGTCCATGTTCGTCGTATATTGTGGGTTATCAATATATTTTTAATGTGGTATCTATATTGAATATTGACATATTTTATATAGTAACTCGATCGACAAGTACGATAATTTAATATGTTATACCAGTACTGTTATCAATGAAATAATATTGATCACGGTTCTAGAACACATCTTCTTAGCCATAGACTGATAAAATGATATGATTATAGCAACTTAGACTTAAACGCATAATATATACAGTTATTAACTGATTATAAAACAGTATAGGTACAACAGGGAATGTTGAAAATCTGTTATTAAAATGTTTCGGGTTCATGGAATTATACTGCTTAGGGTTGCGATATTTAGGTGTAAACGTAATGAGTTATATTTGTTTAATAATAAATCATTATTGTAGTTTTTCTAATTCAAATCTAATATTATACATATTAGTGAAAACTAAAATTTAACAGATTTTAAGTAGACCATTTTGGTATACTTAAAATCTTTATTATCATGTTTTTTTTTAATAATCTGATACTGACTACTTATAGATCTAACATTAATGTAAATATCTGAATGGTAATTAATTAGTTTTCATTAATTATTCAAATTGCTACATAAGTTTCAAACTTTATCAGGAGTTAAGTAGGAGGGATTTGTATTTTGTAACAATCACGAACAAAAAGAAACACCCTGTATTTTAAAACTATAAAATCTCGTCCACAAATATTTTCACATTTTCTGAAGTTTTTAATCAAAAAAATATAATAACATAAAAAGTTAAAATTAATCAATCATAGAATTTATTCTCATCTCAAACATATAAAGCTAAGAATAACAGCCAAGAGAACAGGCCAATCAACCGACTTGTCGCCGAGCCGCTTAGTTGACGGTTTGTCGTTCATGATATCATCAGAAATCAACCGGAAATTAGCTGCCAGAAAAGAATATGAATACTCAAAGAATGACGAGCAAATCGAGTTCAGTTCAGTGACGAAGGTCAAGAATTCTCCGAAGGTGGCGTACATACGTTATTATACACAGAGTATAGTGAGTGGATAGACTGTAGAAAAAATTTCTAAATAACGTATAAAGTTAATTTAAAATAAATACAAAAAAATACTGTAACTTATGAACTCTGCACTCTATATGCATTCAAATATGTTTCATTAACTTGAGAAAGTCGCAATAAAAATCTAAAAACGAATGATTGAACGACACATTGAATAAGTGCTAGCCGTACACAAATAATATGTTCATTGGATACAATACCTATATGCGTTCGAAATATTTTAGTTAAACGTAATTTATTTTAGAGTTTTGATTTTGAGATAATGAAAATAATAGTGGGTATGTTATGTTGCAAGATCGGAAAAAAATACTTATGATAAAAAACAACATCATGTATTTATGTTACTAAAGATGTTGTCCTCCAAATTACACACATTTTTTTTTATCACTCAGTGAGATGTCGAATGAAACCTGTACACTGTACAGTGTACAGTGAATTATTCGAGTATCATCTTATTAGGTAATGTTATACTCGTTATACTTCAAATTTCAATGTGAATGAAAATCATACAAGTAATGACCATTTTTTTAGAAATAAATCTCATTTATTTATTCTGTTAAAATATTATATAACAAAATCAATTTTAAATTATTGTAAATAATAAATATATTTTTAAGAACCAGGGACTCACATGTTTCTTCACAATAAACGACTAATAGCTATTGTTAGTGTAGGCAGAAAAAAAATAATGCTATTCTGTCATGTCTTTACTGACACAGCCACAAAGGTACCATGAAATGATTAAATAAACACAATAGAAGACCTCGAAAACATTACAATAATTATGTAACTAGCAGGAAATCAATAATCATTATTGGCTTAAGTATAAAGTACAAATAAAGGTGTCAGATCTATACATATCAAAAAAAAGACGATTCGAGTAGGAATGTGCTAAGTGTAGAACAGCCTTTGAAATTTATCTAGTCATTAAAATCCTATATAATATAATATATATATTCATGTATAATTCGAGAGAAAAATTTCATACTAAGATTGTATGAACCTACGATTGTTTATAATCGTATATTAAATAAAAACAAAATCATTTAAGAGCTATTTTTACTTCGATCATAATATAGTTTAACTAAAAGCATAATCCTATTATAGAATTTATACAATACCATAGAATAATTAATATCTATTACTTTCTAGAATTTAGTTTGATCCATTCCATCACAACAAGTCAACAAAATATTTATTATATCATATTATATAATATTATAGGTTACATTTTATAATTTATTATTCAATTTTAATTTCAAAATGTTAATAATACTACCGCACCTTAACCATTTTGAATATCACCTTTATCCTAACTACATATGTATATGGTATGTTAAAAAATAGCTAATCGAAAATTCAAGTGATTTAGTATGTTATACCTTTTTGGTCAAACAATAAATTGAGCACACGCTTAAAATTTCACAAAGAACTCGGCGCACACCCAAAAAAATAATAGGAACGTCTGAGCACAATATTTAATGCAACATTACTATATAATTTATTTGAGAAAACATCACAGGTCAAACTCTATCAGTTTATGAAAAATATTTTTATTTATATTTTTGATATACAATAAGGGATTATGGGCATGAACATATTATTCAATTAGTTTAAACTAGTCACAATAAGTTACAATACGTAAACTATAACTTGAAAATTTGTAATTAGTTGCAAATGACAGTCACAGACTACTATAGTCAATAACTTAGTTACATCTAAAGTAACAAGATACTTAAATTATTTTTATTTATTTTACTAAGAAAATAATGACACTACTGTTTGAATGCGAAGTTAATAAGAAAAATGTATTATACAAATTATAACTAAAATTTAAAAGTATAAACATTGAAATTGATGAAAATGTTGATTTGAAAATATCATTAAATGTATAATAATAAATATATAATATATATTATATTATGGTCTTCTTCTCGTGTCCGAATATTAATCGATATAACAGTCTACGTTGCAGGCATTAGGTGGTGCGCTGATTTGCCATGAGAAGGGCCGTTTTCGGTAAGCATCATTCACTATGCAGGGAGCGCCTTACGTGCAGGCTCTTACCATGCCCCCCAATATATACGGTAAGATCATATTACATACATAAATTGTATAAATAAAAAACAAAATTTTAATTTAACATATAATTATGTTTACACGAAATGAAGATAATATTTCTTACACAATATAATTTCAGGTGGTGCCTATTACAACATTTTTGGGCACTCTTTTTTATTTAGAACCTCTCATAAACAGTTAATAATTATGAATGTTTAGATATTGCCTTTTAATTTTTACATATACATATATAATTTTGAAATAATAGTAATTTATTGTAAAGTGACTCCTGCTTAAAAGTTTTAATTTTTAAGTACTAATAATAAAAAATATTAAGCAGTGACCAAGCCACCCAAACCCTACTCCCTACACACGACATAGCTTATGCTTATGCAATATGCATCAATGAAACAATTATTAAATTAATTGACCTAAAAAAAGGTATGAATATAAAATAGTGCTAAGATGAGATAAGGACTCATTCTCGATCGTATTTTTCCAAAAACATTATGATATATTTTAAAATGGTTTTAACTCACCTCGAAATAAAGTTATCCTTTTTTTGATATTGTTACGTGGGATTTTTTTCGTTTAGTTAATCGTATTTAGGATATCCTCATTTCTAAGTAAAACAATGTCCAAATAATACAATTTTATAAACAACCAACTATATTAATAACAATCACATTTTAAGAAAATGTTAATAGGTAAAAGTTTAAAACCAACATATAACGTTAATGGCTTCGTTATTAAAGCTAAATCATAACACCATTATAAAGATTTTCAATATAATACTACACAAGTTACAAAAACATCAAGTATACATTACTAACCCTCTTTTAAAGTTTAAAATTTCTATCTGTTTTTTGAAACACACGTAAAATTACACAAAGAATCGTACCATAATTATCCACGCAGTCAATCAATAACTTTTTGTCCAATTTAAATGTATGAAATATTATTTCGTCAAATTATTACTATATTGAATAATTATAAGTTTTCATATTACTTTTGGTCTGCTTGTGTAATTGTTACAAAGTTGAGTATCTTATTGCCATTAAATATTCAAATAACGAGATAAGTTTTAGGTAGACGTTGGTCAAGGAATATATAATATAATATATACAGGATGATTCAAAGATCGCCCCTATTTTCTATTTAATCAGGTAGATATCTATTGAATTTTTATAATTTATAAATTTACATAAATGCCATATTATTTACAGTATGCACTTGTTCTTTACAAATGAAAATCACCCTATTTTACTGTAAATTTTTAAGCCGATGTTTTTTTTTCAATTTAATTTCTTTACATTTAAATTGAAATATTAAAGAATAGTTTCCAAGCTGTATAGTGTAAAATATAACAGGCAATGATGATACATATAATTTTAAGAAAACGCGTGGGCTCAAATAATTTATTATTTCTAAGGTAAATATATTTAAATTTTAAAATTATAAAGTTATAACCTAACCTACAACAAGAAATGAAACTCTAATTGTAATATTTCATATTATATTATCAATATACCTACTTTGTATATGTATAAATAGCTAGGGTTCATTTAACGTTAGGCTCGCATTAATTAGTGTCTTACGTCACCCCGACATACGATCATACGATAATTCAATAGTATAAGTTATATATAATATATTATAATATTATAATACCTTTTTTTTTATTATTATTAGCCTTTAGTATAACTATGATAGCTCTACAATTAATTAAGAATATAAGATACAAAGGTTATAAGATAATATAAGATACATTAGTCCCGGAGGACTGTACAATATAAATTATAATTTATAATATAGAAATACTTTTAAATCCAAATACAGCAAGATATAATAATGTATAGACTACTATAATGTGAAAATACAATATTTTCTCTAAAAATATATTAATATTATACTTTTGTTATAGCAGGTATAGGTATTGGTAGAAAAAATAATTAAACCTTTTTTAAATTGGCGGAAAAAACAGTACATGCTCGACATTATTTGTTTAAATTTCAATCTAGATTCATCTGAAAAAAAAGTCATCTACTTAACAATTTACTGTAGAAAAAAGACAGTACTCATTTGACAAAAAGAAGTTTATATCGTCAAAGAACATTCCTCAAATAATGACCTCAAAAGTCTAAGAATTTAAAATTAGTAATTTAATATATTTAAAAATTTTAATTTAAATAAATACATTACTTAAGTAATAAAAGGTATAAAAAAGGTAAGCAAGCTTAACGAATCATTCCGTAAAGTAGACAGATCGAATGTATAATGGAACAAACAAGGTAAAACAAACTGTGGTCTGTATGGCCGCGGTGTAAAACATATATATATATATATATACATATATAAATACATAAATAGTACATAAATATTAAATATTTAACATCAACTTTTTGAATTGTATTCAATAAAAATAAATTAAAAGTAATGGTATCTTAAAGGGTATACCTACTTTAGTCTATTAATATATTTAATTTAAAATAATAAACAATTAATTAAAAACGATTCCTTTATTTTGTTAAGTCAAAATTTTATAAGGCGAGTAAACTAATAAAAATATTTCAAGTCCTAATAAATAGAATGTTCGACATTTTTAAAAAAAGAACAGTTACTTATTATTTCAATAAACACGAAGCAAATTAAACGAGTGACTTTCAAGTTTCACCCAACTATCCTATACCTTTACTTTTCAAACAATTACTGTATGGTGAAAATGTACGAAATTGCTGATAAAAAAATAAATCATTCACAATAGTACAATACGTAATATTAAAAGACTGCCTATTCTCGTTTTGCTTAAAAAAAATTAAGACAATGAAAACAAATAACTACCAAACAAATCAACTCCCTATATTATAATACTATTATAAATAATATGATCTAACCTATAACATCCTTAGAACGTTTATCCGATTTGCCTATCGGCTTTCACAAACTCTACGCGAGGAAACCTTCTATAATAATTAAAATTTACCGAATAATCATTATAACCGAACAAACAAAAATCACCCTTACTAATTCACCGTATACTACAGGTACGCATGGTTAAGATATCATAGGAATATATTATCGCATCAGCGAATCCAAATTTATTTAATATACAATAACGTACATATAGGTACTAATGGCATACTACCTAACTTGTAAACACCGAGTGCAGATTAAAACATAACATAATTGTATGTATTTATTATAGTATTATAATAGATAACTACGTGCTTTACACAAAAGAGGTTTAAATACCAACTGACCAGAGGCGTGTCCAGCGGGTAGGCCTGGTAGGCCCGGGCCTACCCTGATTTTTAACCTTTAAGTATACCCAACATATTATGCATTTTAAAATTATATTTATATAAGTACACAAATGTGTTGACTATACAAATTATTTTTATAACCAGGCCTGTCCTAAATTTTGGTCCTAGACACGCCTCTGCAACTGACGAAACTTTCTCTTTCGACTTTCAGTATAGAGGTATATTTATATACATTATTATTTTATGTTTAATGAATCGCCAATGATAAATACCTACTACTCGGTATTGTTAGAGCGGTTCGTGTTATTTCTAAAATTGTATGTCTACACATCAATGCATGCATTTACAATGTTTGTGTATATAATAATAATAATATGATACGTGCGCCTATTATGGTCGCATGCGAATTATACGTATGTGCAATTTTAAAACTATATTATATATTTTATGTCTATACGCGCATACAGTGCGCCATCAAATACAAATGTGACCACACACGCGGGTTCAAAAATAAAATTACCTTTATATAGGTTGCGGATCGATTGTGCAGATCGTATACACTTATACCGTAGGTCGTAAGTGTATTTGTATGTGTGTGTATAATTTTTGACGCAATACGTATAATAAACATGCATTCGAACGTGTGCTGTGTGCGACAACTCGACGATACATAATATCGCTCGCCGAATTTTAATAAGTGTGAATGTACACCGAAACAAAATCCCGAGTACAAACTAACGGTTCTATTTGTCACGTTTTTCTTTTTTATTAAATATTCTAAATACTATGAATATATATTATATATATTATATTATATGTATATAAGTATACCTCGGGTATGTAGTATTATATCTCATTCAACGCTCGTATATATTATATATATATATTTATATATGTGTGTGTGTGTGTGTGTGTAATACGTTCGCCGATACAGGTACAACGATTTTGCTTACATACGCATATTGTTCCGAATCATTATTATTTACAGTCAACCTATTCTGCATTATACGAAGGTCCTAAATATCAAAAACAACACCATTATATTGATTGTAGTATCGGGACGTACAAGGGTTAATTTATTTATCATAGTGAAGGTAATAATAAAATAATTTATTGTAATAATCAAGTTGTACAATATTATATTATAAGAGTAGGTACAGTAAGTTCTCTGTAAAAAAAAATGGAATATAGAGGGCTGATCATACAAAACAGTACTTTTGTAGGGAAAATTGTTCTTTTAATTAAATATATAACATAAATATAATTTATGATCAATGATCAATTATTGATCATTTATTATTTATAGAAGTCGCTAACATATAATATTAACAGATAATTTCTTCATAGTGTGAAATATAAATGTATAAATATTAAAATATGATCTATAGTGTACTGCAGACTATAGATTGCTCTATTCTTTTAAATACAAAAAAGATAAAAATGTTAGGTTGAAGAATATAATAGCCATAAAAATAACATCCCTACGATTGACAAGGATTACATATGATTAATGTAGATGGCATATTGTGTATGCGGTTTCCGTTCTCGACTTGCAATCCTCAAAAACAGCATGCAACTCATTTTGTTGGACCGACAATAAGGGTTAATGAGGTTCGCGAAGATGCGTATATAGTACTCGCTCTGCTGAAACTTCATCGTATTGCAGACTACTTAAAATGCAGTAATACGTATTAATATGGACTCGCGGACGACGACAACTCAAAAATGGATTAATCGATAACCGAAGGGAACAACAGACATGAAAAAAGAATTAGTAACTACAGCGTTTTTTTTTAATAGTTTTACAGGCTGACGATAGAAAGTATCGAAAATGACGTAAATACCAGCTGCTAGTGAATAAAGAAAAAGAAGTGGATCATCCCGGCCGACTTGGTTGCCATATTTATACCGTGTAATAACTAATAAGCCACAGTCTAATAGATCACTGTCAATATTATGGTTTGTATTATTCACGAACGATTGACCCTGGCATTCTCTTTTGGTCAGTCTTATGAAAAAAAAACGATCATTGCACCTTTTTTATTACGCGCTTTATTTAATTGTGAGGACTCTTCACACTTATTCCAGTGCAAATTTAGTTTAAAAATCTATTTATTTTATTGCATCATACACCAAATTATTATATTACATTATTGCACTATTTATTATAAGTATTACAGTGATATTGTCTTCATATAATATATCTTTTAAAAGGCATATTTATTTAGATAAATATTAAACACGTTATCCTAAAGATGTAAAATGTCTACCAGAATACCTACTGATAGGATGTACAGAGGTCTTTAAAAACCAAGTTTGGTAGATAATCGTTGCACATTAGTAAGTTAGTGTTGTTATTATATATTTGATAGCAATGATAAATCATTACACACGGAAAACGATTCTGAAATCTAAGGAAAAGTCGTACCTAAGCCCTAAATGTTTACAATTGTAGAATTCATACTATTATTATTATAAGAAGTTTCTCATAAGTTTTAAAAATAATAATCATGTGTTTAAATTTGAAGTCTATAGTATACCGAAATTACAAATTCTATACCAAAAAAAAAAAATCGGATGTCACTTAAATATATAATAAACTTAGAGTGTACCTCGTCATTGAGTACTGTACAGAATCATTGCATGTCTTTACCTACAATATTTGATGACCGATTGTGAGTGATGTGATCTTTATTTCAGAGGTGACAAACCAATATAATAGCACGCACATTAGCGTAGGGTACTAAATTTTAACAGCGTGAAAAAAAACTCATTTTTTTCATTATTAGGTATCTATAAAGTATTTCATGGTTAAATCTTGCATTTAATGAAAAATAATAGTAAAAATATTTCTTTTATAATTAATAAATAATACAATGATTTTTAATTATAAGACAATATGAATGATGGGAAGTTACTTCCAAATGAGTTAATATTTAGTTATGATTTATGAAAGTTTATTTTTCATAATGAATGCTATCAAATCAAAACAAAACAATACATTGATGGATAAAATTATGTTTCATCAAAGCCAACAAAATAAATACCTGATTTATAAAAAATATCAAAATATAGATAGAAACAAAAATCACATAAAAATATAATGAATTAGACAAGGAATTTCTGTTGTGAATTAAAAAGGAAAAAAATGTTCTCAAAATATACTCTATTATAGTCTATACCGTCTCTATTTTTATTATGTCCGTATATTTTTTTAACTACCCTTATTACAAAAAAAAAGTTTAATACCTACGAATCTTATTATTTTTCAGATAATAGATATTAACACTAAAAATGTTCAAAAGGTATTATATTGAGTGTTAATGTGTAAAATAATAATGTTCAGTATAATATGGGTTTTATAGATACCTACTTTAAATTAAATCGTTAACAATAATTTATCAGTCATAAATTTTAATAAACCTAATTTTTATTATATCTTTGATGAATTGATATATGGCTTATAAATAATAAGCAATGAGTTATGACTAGTATAGTTACTTGCAAACTGCGTTGTTTTATAAGTTTACTTTATTATAAAAAAGATTACCTAGCTATTTTATTTTATGTAATATTTCATTTAAGTGGTTATCTTATGGGATACAATATGTTTGATAATTTGCTTTCAAAGATAAAAACAGAAAGTGATGGTCAATAATATAGTATAAAAAAATATATTATTATTTAAACATTAACCAGCCTTATATTAAATTTTATGGCTAGGAATGTATAATATAATTTCCCGATAGTATCTGCGAATCATATAATAAGCATTCTTAAATTTTTACTGTTTCTTTTGATAAAAGTTTAAGAAATAAGAATGGAAATTTGGCTTTTAACCTTTAGGGACAGACTTAAAATCAGTAAAATAGCCCAAATCTAATAAATACAATTGCGTTGCTAGAAGTACCGTATACCTGCCCGTGACACCACGGTCTACAATAATAAAAATAGTAACTTGTATTCAGATCCTTATTTTTTGACCGTCATCTATTTAGGCAAATTTGTATCCTGTGAGTATACATAGTCGATAATAAATGTATTTTTTTTTCCTCTACATATACTATATGACGTGGTAAACGGATTTAATGATATGTTTCTTAGAAATAATGGTTATAGAAGGTAGGTACTTATACATTTATTGGTTGCGGAAGAATTTCATAAGTTCATAAAAATTATGAAAGTATGATACACATAAATTGTATTATTATTTTTTATTACTAATGTCACACGTTGTACAAATTAAATTTTCTCTGTGTACCAATTAAAATGACCCAGTTGTAATTGTCAACCTACTATAATAGCTGCTATACTATCTAGGATAGATAGGTAGGTAATAGATAGGCACTAGAATAATATACATTACACCCACCCATAAAATTAGTTTAGATCAAAAACTGAAATCTAAACAGATGAATTAACACCAATAATTTCTCAATATCAAGTAATCCGTGTAAATTCATATTCATATAAATATATGATATTGTTAATATTATAAATCGCAAGAATTAAAATTATCTTTTAAACTTTTTTTTAAAATATTTCTGTACAATGCTAATATAACTGGTCACGAACTTCATATATTTTTCATCATAGTTGATTAAACATAGAGATAAAATAACAACTAATATAGATGCATAAAATATGCATATACTTATATATATTTTATTAAATAGGTAGCTACAAGAAATTTAAAAGTTGTTGTAAAGATAACATTTTGATAAGCATCAAACATAGCATACGGCATTATCATACACCTATCCCAAAACTATATTTGATTATATTTAAGCAATCTGAGTGATCCAATCTAATAATACGAGTAAATCGATTATCGATAATATTGTGTCAGGTTTTTAAGTTTTCGAAACTCTATATTCTATTATGATAGTATTTTGAATATTTAAAAAAATTATGCAACTTAGTATCTATACCTATTCGATAATACTGCGAATTGTTTATACTTAATTTAGTAATTAAATGTTGTATATTTTGTATAAGCGTGTAATTTATTTTAATATTTCACCATGATATAATAATATAATATAATGAGATAAAAATCACTAAGGATATCATTTATAAATAACTCAATGATACATATTTTAAATTATACGGGATTCAAATTATTTCAATAAAAATAATTAAAATAACTGAAACATTTAACAAACTTTCTATGAAATAATTATGCTTTTAATAATATTTTGAAATAATATTACATACCTAATAAAAGAACATGGTATTTTCCTGTAGATATACTGATGGATAGATATTAAATTTTAATTTTTCTAGCCAATCTGCATTAAACAATAAACATGTATTATGTACCTCAGTTCCGTAGTCACTAGTCTCTTTTTTTTTTTTTATAGACCGTAGTATATTGCTCAGAATTTTTTTTATAAGTTATATCATTAATATATTATATACATTATACATATTTATATAATTCAAGGTACCTTAATCTATGATAACGATAAATTATTTGTAATTTGCATTTATAAATGTCAAATAGTAATGATGAGCACGGACTTTAGAAAAAAATACATATGGATCATATTTTTGTTGTAAACAAGGTTATAGTTTGATTATTATGTATAACTTTAATTTTTAAGTTTTGACTATATTGTTAAAACATGGTTATCTAACCATAGAATAATTAATGATAAACATTATAGCTTCAGGCCCATGAACGCAGGTACTATATGGTATATATTTCATGGTAGGTATATTATTTGATAATTATTATTATTCCACTTCGCTCATCAAAACTTTAATACTTATCGGTAGCATTTTATTTTCCTTTTAAACAGTTATATTATTGTGTAGATTTGTGATTTTTATTGTGCTCTAACTTTTGAAATTATTTTACTTAAAAATATCGTTATTACAGTATATTAATAATAGTATCATCTTAATAAAATATAAAGCAAAAATACTCGAACAATTACCCTTAAATTTTGTTTAAATACTAGTTATAATATATTTATTAACTATATTTAGCGATTTCATAAAACTTAGGTAATAGCATAAACCAGAGGTAGGTCTTCTCTAGAGCTTTGAATTCTGAGAATCGTATGATGGAAATCGTTTGAAATAAACAAGTTTAGGAAGTGAATTAAGAGGTTTAGAATAGCTAACCAGTATATAGTACCTAACCTATATAATGCCCCGTAAGATTTTCGACTCTAACTAAACATACCATTCTAACTAACTCTTGATATCACACGTTACAGTGAGAGATTTTCTATGTAAATGTTTTTGTATTACTATAGTATAAAGTGTTTTTTTTTTAGTCTATCTTTTAGTCTTGTTCTAGTTATAATCAATTTTTACTTTCGTTATGCAATTTATAATACGTAACAGTGGATTATATTATAGAAATATTATTTAACATTAGAATTTAAGAAACTAAGAAGGTTTACGTAGACAATTCTCTAAGGTATGTAAGCATGTCGTATATAGCGTAACCCAAGTGTATTTATTTTCAGTATACTAAATCTTTTTATAGCCCAAGTGCGTCCGTAATCGTATCATTAATATTTTAGGTACCTCGTGATTTTATAAACCTTACCAGACATATTATATTCAAAAAAAAAAAAATTAGATCATTCAATCAGAAAATAATTACACTTATTCAGTACCATATTAAAATATTCGAAAATCTGCAAACTACATGATTTGATTTCGTAAAGATGATTCAGTCTATTGTGTTATAATATTTTTTTTTGTTATATAATTAATAATTATTTTTATACTTAAAAGTTAAAATACACAATACATTTAGGTATATCTTTTATTTGAATGATACTTTTAACTTTATACCTTCACAATATTCATTTTTATTTTTTATTTACAACATTCTCTAATGTGTAACCAAATCTTACAGACGAGATAATAACGAATCCTAACACTGTATGTCTGTAAATTATTATATGTTATCCATTGATGTTACAACACATAAATATGTCAGTTATAAAATGTATTGTACCTACGCATAATACTATGTAAAGCTATTTTCTATTCCCTAAGATTTCTTTCGTATAATTTTTGACAGTACGTATACATTCTGAATCCCTAACGGAGAACAATATTTTTAGTTATCTGTGATGGTAAATTAATTTCGAATATTATTTTATGTGTACTTTAAAATAATTAAATACATTATTATTCCAATTAAGGGACGTACCTCCACTTGAAAGTTGAAACTCTTCATGGAAGAGAAACAATTTTTTTAATTAAATTCTTTGTTGTTTGTTAATAAAAACAGATATATTGTTATTCATTATAATTTATAACATAATTTGTATTTATCTTCGAACTTTTTTATACTACATGTAAAATAGTTATAGTTCGATGTAGGTAGTAGGTACCATTACCAAAGTTTGAATGATTCTAATATGAAATCCTGAATTTTCCTTAATTAATATATACATAGATTTATAAAGGTATTTACTTACCTACGTTAGAAAAATATCCTTATAAACTTTTTATTGACTATATCCAGTATTCATCTTAACACCACTATACCATTCTTGACATTCTTCTATATCCAATCGAAAACTAAAATAATACAAATATTCTTTGTTATATTTTATGTTATCTTATTCTGTGGATACAAAATTGAATATCATACTTATTTAATTAGACTAAGTTGAATGATGTTTTATGAAAGTTATTAATTGATTATAAAACAATTATTTGAATTCTTAATGTTCAAAATTTAAGACAATTAGAACTTGGCTAAACTTTATGACAAATAGGTAAAATCTAACTTAATGTCCCTTTACATAGGTTCTAAATTTGGGTTTGATCTATAATTGCAAAATGTAAAAAAAGAGGTGCCTAATTTATCTCACATTGTCTTTTTAAATATTTTAATTACCTAGATTATACAATACACCTATTTAAATTTTAAATACTTGGTTATAAGTTGAATAATAATTAGGTAGATATAACATAGTTCAATTAGTTTTAATTTAAAAGTTACAAAACATTAATACCTAGCTTCTAACAGTAGCTTGAATATTAAAAAAAAATCGTATTATGTACATACCTATTATAATATTACACGTATCTGTGTATTACAATTATTTTATTGATTAACAGTTCATTTGTACAAGTTGACATTTTATAAGTGCCTTAGTAGCTAAAATATAGGTACGAGAAAAATGTACATCGGTTCTACCACACTGTATGTGAAGATAAAGACAATAACCGCTATTCTGACAGCTGACGAATCTAATGAAGACGTGGTAATTGGTGAGTAATTATAATCGTGGGTTACCTGGTTACAATTTTATGGTCGCCGACTATAAAATAAAACAATATAAATCGTCTCCTACGATATGCGATTTTAATATTCGATCTTATTCCGTCGATCTACCATCAATTTTTCAAAATACGCATCATCATAACGTACATAATATAGGTATAATATAAATTATAATATGACCAAATATTATTCAATTACGTAAATACTAGACAACATAAAGATACCTTCACATAATTTTAGGAACTAAGACAAAATATGAACAAAGCAGCATTTATGCGTTTCGGAACCTTCGTTACAGTGTTCAGATGTCTGTTAGCGTTTGGCACAATCGTCCATTTAGTTTTGGTAATAGACATAAAAAACCAATTGATCAGTCCGCTCAAAGAATGGCTATTTGACATAATGTTCTATTCGACTTCGTCCTCACTTTTCGTGATCTCGGCTACCGCCGTTAACTCAGTAGACTACACAGAAAAAAAAATACACCATTTCAAGTAAGCAACTACGTACCTACATGTCATAAATACCTAAAAAAATATCAATATCTTATACAGGGGTGATCACTGATTAGCGAGACAACAATATATAATTATGTAAGAGTGTGTGTGTATTATTATTAAATAAGTAGTAAAAGTAGGTAATACCTACAACAATTTTGGTGTATTTTATATTGATTTTATTGTTAAGTCTTAAGTATTAAAATACTTTTTTTTTTAAATATTATAGATATTGCATATTTTATTTTATTTGTTTTTTTTTTGATAGGAGGGGACTGAGGAGATCTAATTTTCAGACATATCTATACCGATAGACACAATTCAGTTAACCTTAACCTCTTTCCTCCACAACCCTTGACTAGCACACATCGATAAAAAAACCGGTCGGTGCGACGGTAGGCAAAAACTAAAAATCTAAAATTTTGAGTAGGTTAGATTGTACGAGTACCTACTAAAGAAACGATTGATCAAATAAAATTTCAATAATAAATAATAAAGGTCTGAAAATATATTTTTAATCGAACGAGTCAAATTACATAATCTAATAATAATTAATAAAATACGAAGTAAATAAGTTGTACCAAACACTAATAGTAGAATAGATACCTACTACGGTACCGTCCAAAATTCTATGGTTCAACCATATATTGGTATCTACCCAAGTAGGTATATTAAGCTTCTATATTATTATACTCTTCACCTAACGAATTCTGGAGTATGATTGTATTGCATGTGCCGTAAAGCTAGTGACATAGTAGTTATAAAAAAAACAAAAAGTTTTTGTGTTTTACTAATCATGTCTGAAAAATTCATCGTTGTCCTTGCGTTTTTTTCTGATATTTACAAATAGAAGTTGCACGATTATTTTAATGCAACCACTGCAGTGTGTGAACACCTTTAACTCATATGTCCTATCACTCATGCACTTAAAAAAGCGTACAGAATAGTGAATACTAATTCAACTACCTACTGCATGTATACGGTATACCTCAATTTGTAATCTTTTCAATAGTCAATAAAAGATAAGAAAACAAGTCGAATATGTACCTACATATATATTATATACCTACTTATTACCTAGGTACTATATGTAACAAAACTATATTATTTGAGTAAGTTTCTTAGTACCTTAATACTTGGTGCGCCTGGTGCTAAGGAAGAAATGTTGGGCATCACTGATCTATAGTATAATATTCAAATTTTTGTTGATATATTTACCTACTTATATTGAAGCAAATATTCAACAAATAGGTAAAACAGGTAAATATTAAATGTTTAAATTCAGTCAATATTGAAAAAACAAAAATAATACTAAAATATTTTTTAAATTATAAGTTGAAAATATATTTGTTTAAAATTGTATTATTATATTTTATTTTTGTATAATTTTACTTTATTTTCTCAGTTTGTAAATTATATTATAATATTAAATATAATAATATAATTTATAATATTACATTTATTTTTAGTAAATTTAATTTAATGAACACAACATTTATAATGATAATGAAAAATATTAAACCAATAGGTGGGTACTTATTAATATTACTACAGATATTTTTTTTATTTGAAATTATATCAAAAAGAGACTTCTACCTTTGATTAGATAGGATAATTATACAAAAAAAAATACCATCAACTATGACATTTTCATATTTTTACAACTTTACAATATTCATACAAAAAGCAATTAATTACTTTTAATTTTTAATTTTAACAATATAAAATATAATATTCACAAACATGTATGATATTCTTACATTGATAAAATGTATTCATGTATTCATTATATCTGAGGTAAACACAGTAAATAAGTGAACTATGCAAAAACAAAACATCCAAATTAAACAAAGTTGACAAATGGATTAGATGCTAAATTATAATAGAAAAAAGAAAACATATTTCATAAGATAAAACATTTCTGTATTAAATTACTAATATAAAAACAAGATAAGTACTATAATCTAACAGCCAGATTGCCATCATGCAATCATATCACTAATATATTAGGAGAACCCATCTATGGGTCTTGCCAGTAATTTATCTATAAACAAATACATTATATACATTCATATAAATTTGAAAATATACATTGACATATTTAAAAAATATAAAAAAAACAAACATATTTGCAAATTATGCAATATAATTATATTGATTAGGATTATCTTTATCTCTTTCCATATAATCTCGGTCAATAAGAGACTCTATACGTTTCTTTAAATCAGCTGGCTTGGCGGGAAACTTAAGCTGATTGAATAATTCACTGATCAAAAGATTATGCATGAGTGACTTGCGCATTTTCATTATCCTCACAATAGCTGCATCCATTTGATACTGTCTATCCTGATATACTCGCTCTTCAGTTGCCTTTTGCTCTTCATTTGTCTCTTTCATTTGCACTTGGTTAATTTTAATTCTATATAGTTTGTTACTAAAATCATTATTGATTGAAAACTGATCATCGTCACCTATATCCCGTCCTTTGGGAGACTTTATCAACACTCTTGCTTTACCACATGCCAATGATTGCAGTGTTCTCCTCAATTCAATATCTTCCATGTTAGTCATAGTTTTTACTTCTTTAAAATGAAGCAATTGATATTCGTTAAATAATAACAGCACCATTGCTTGGAACAAGCTAACTTGTAATTCTTTATTACCCTGCTTGAACTGAGAACGCAACACACAATGACCCAAAGTTGGCTGCCACTGTAATTTTCTACCATTGTGTTTGGCTAGATAAAACTTATTAAAATGCTCTTGATATTCAATAATTTCGTTGGGCATGGCTACTTCAGTCACGGTATAAGTTGGCCAGTGCCCCATGGTTAATATGTTGACTGTCATGTCAATAACAGAGAGTTGGATATCTTTAAAATGAGCCAAATACTGTTTGTAAGCCACATTTATGTCTTTACTAATCTCCATATCCTTAAACATACCTTCAAGTTTGGAGGTAAATCCTCCACCACATTCTTGCTTTAATTTGGATAGCATACTTTTTTCAGCATCCACACTTGCAGACTTCCCAAGTAACAGTCTTTTGGCTAAATCTTTTTTGTAAAAAGCTTCAAAAACATCTTTGCCATGAATGAACCGAAACAGAACCATAATTTTATCTAAAAGTTTCTCCAACTCTTCTTCTGTAGATTCTTTATTACCAACTTTAAGTTTAGAGTCAACAAATTTGGCAATAAGTTCAGCAGGTTTGTTTGTTCGTTGGTTGACAAAATGTTCAAACGCTTCTTTTAAACTGTTACCAAATTTCTCATTTCCTTGAAAGCATTGTTTTACAATAATGTCCATTTTGTCTTTGAAATCTAATAATTCTTGAACCATTGTTTTATCCTTTTCTGGATCTATAACAATAGTTCGTCCATATTTTTTTATGTAGCCATTAAAATTTATACAGAGTTCTGTAAGTCCTTTTTTTACACGTGTCAGTAGGTTATACATTAACTTTAGATCGTCCAGTCTATTCTCATTGAGCAATTGTTCCAATCCTTTTTGTAATATGGTACTAACATGTTCACTTATCAACTGTTTTTCAACTGTGTGTATTAATGACCACTTTGTAGATGCATCTAAATAATGAATGAGACGTTCATTTTCTTCACTTAGACGCTTCTCAACATGGTACAAATACTCGGAAACTTCAAGCTCATTCATTAATCGTGAACCTTCAGTTGCATAGAGGCGCTCAGTGGCCTGTAAGAACTTTCCTTCAAAAGCATCTTGGTAAATTTTTAAATCTGAAAGCATTCTAAGTAATGATTTGAGTAACGTTTTGTCTACCATATCACCTTGTCTTTCTTTTTCTATAAGTAGAAGCAAACCATCAACTGCTCGGTTTTGAACATTAGTATTTAACATAATATGATGACGAAACAAATTCAAGCCCATATCCCAAATAGAATTAACATTAGGATTTTGAAGTACATAAGTTCGGTCTAGATATAGAAATATACTGCGTATCATCAACATTTGTTCACAATGTGATGACCAATGTTGGTTTACTTTTTTTAAAAATATGATTTTGTCATTTGTTACTTCAGTAAAATTTAATAATAATTTTTTAACATGTGTTTCACTTAGCTCAATAAGTTTATTATATAATGCGGCTGCTAAATTATAATTACACATATTTTCTACAGCTTGATACAGAGTTTCCATAGTATATTGAATAGCAGTTGAAGTTTGTATGGCAATAACAGCTTCACGTAACTTTTCCCATGTTTGATCCTGATAATTGTCTGGTATCGATGGTTTTGTTTTGAGATTTTTCACTACTAGTTTTTTCGTAGGATTGGATTTTAATGATGAATTTAATGACAGATTCAATGCCGATACATTAGATCTTCTTGTATCTGCCATGATTAATTTGTAGAGAACTTCAAAAAAATATCAATATTTCTGAAAAAAAAAAAATTCAAAATATAATTATTATTGGGAATATTATAAATATTAATTTTCAGTAATAACTACACAATTAATGCAAATAAAAATTATATGATGAATTCATGATAATGGCATAATTTTTTTTTATATACCTATTCTTCCTATATAATAATAATTGCTAACCAAATCATACCAAATAATCAGTTTGGATTTCGAAATAGGCACTCAATAATTCATCAAGTTCATCGTCTTACTGACGAAATCCCAACTGCTCTCAAAAACAAAGAATACTGTTCCGGACTGTTTTAAGATATTGCCCAAGCTTTCGATAGAGTCTGGCACGAAGACTTACTATACAAATTAAAACTCTTCATGCCAGCTCCCTACTATTTTATTATCAAATCTTATCTACATAATCTTTCGTTTATCGTACGTCAGGGTAACAATATCTCACCTACACACTCAATATATGCTGGAATCCCACAGGGTAGTGATTTATCCCCTGATCTACATAATATATTCACAGCAGTTGCCTTCAATCTAGTAACACCCTTCTTGCAACATACACTGATGATACAGCTATTCTTTCCTCCAGTTCTAACCCTAATCTAGCTTCAGCTACACTTCAGGATCATGCTAATAATCGACGAATAATAAAATAATAAAATCGATGAATGGGCCAAGAAATGGAAAGTTAAAATAAATACAAACAATTCGGTGCAAGTTACTTTCACGTTAAAACAGTCTCCTCACGAGTGCCCTCAATTAATCATGAACAACGTCCCTATCCTTGTCCGAACCGAAATAAAGTACTTAGACATAACATTTGATAAAAGACTAACCTGGGGCCCCTACCTAAAAGAAAAAAGAAAATCAGCGAACAATAGACTTCATCTCCTCCAACCACTCCTCAACTCAAAAATATCACTCCAAAACAAACTTTTTATATAGAAGTCAATCATAAAATCAGTCTGATCTTATGGAATAGCAATCTGGGGTCCAGCCAAGCTCTCGAACATCAGGCCAATTCAGGCTTTTCAATCAATTGCGCTAAGGTTAGTAACCAAAGCCTCCTGGTACGTTTCAAACTTTACCTTACACAATGACTTAAAAATAACAATTACCACTGAACTAGCCAAAACAATGTACAAACGTTTCCACCAAAATTTAAGCACACATAGCAATACTTTAATATCACACATGTCCACTTTCACCCTCCCAAAAAACCTGCCACGCAGACTAAAGCATAAATGGTGTAGAGACCTATTAAATTAGTAAAGGAGGTGTTACCATGGGGTTTCATCCTCAACACGATATTCATGTTACTTTATTCTTTTTTTTTTTTACCTATCTAATTTGCTTGTTGTAATTATTGTGTACAAATTCTGAATTGTCTTTCTTAATAAAAAAAAAAAATAATAATTGCTACAAAAAAATATATCTATATATACTATTATTTAAATAAATGACAGCATTCATAGTTAACGTTTTAATCAATTATTTTAAATTAATATGTATGTTACCAGAATAAATGAAAGTATAGGAATTGTCATGAATTCCTAGTCATTGTTGGCAATTACTGATGATGTTAGGCATTGTTGAATACTTCGTTGTTTTATCTACATTTCCGTATTATTTTAGGCAATGTTGTAAATTAGCCGAGAGGAAATTACTAAGATTAATTATTAAATCAAGTCAAAGTTAATTACTACTGATTTCACCATTAAAATAGGAATAATGTGTAAATAAAAGTAAACAAAACTTACTTAATTTAAATATTATTTTAATATTTTATTTGATTAGAACAAAATGAGGACAACATCAAGGATATCAATGTTAAAAATATATTACAGAACTGGCCTTGAATAGTATGAAACATCTATTGGGTCATATTATTTTTGAAACTTTTAAATGTATATACTTCCCTAAATTTTTTTAAAGGTAACCGATTCGTAAGTCGTATCATAATAAAAACTACAATAAAAGAAACGAACAGAAACATACATGATGTAAGTGTAACTATACAGTAAACAATATGTAGACTTTTTACTAAACAAACTACAGTTGTTGTAGTACAGTACTAACTAGTCTACAGTCTACACTAGCCGAGTAAATCTCTTTTATCTCTTTTCAATGGTACAGTGGTAAGTCAAATTGGTATTTGGTAATATTGGTATACGCTTATCAGGTTTCTTCATTTCTCCCTGTTGATTATATATCTCATACTAATTTTATCCACTGAATGACTATATAATATTTATTTTTACTATTCCTATTGTCGGCGATAGACCACGAGTCCACTAAACATTTATTATGTATAATAATCATTACTGTACACAATATGGTTTATATTTCATATTATCAAACAAATCGCTACGGACAGATATCCGGCTCATGGGTAGCAAGTGTCGAACCCAGTGGCGGCGGCGTTAGTGACTTGGTGCCGGTAACGGAATCGCGCATCTACCATAGCTCACAAGCGCAAAAATTGGACGAAACCGAACACGATTTCGTAACAGCCCCAAAACTGATAATTAAAAGCATTAAACGCTTGCTAATGTCTACAACTATGTTATTACCTTAGCTTTAGAGAACTGCACTCGGTCTCCGTGGATGAATACGTCTATTGCCGGTGCATTGCGTGATGGTCCAATCGGGCGGCGGATGGACCGCAGTGAACGACGGACACTTCTATGAACCGTTTCAAATGACGATGATTTAGTATATTATACGAACAATAATAATTATATTATGATCAACTAAATAACGAAAATAACACGGCTCACGAGTCACGAGCATTAATATTTTACTTAATCGTGATAACCAAGATTCCGTATAAATAACATGATGATTATTATTCTGTAAACAATTGTATTATTTATTATTATTACTATTACTACGCATGTTGTGCTCGTACGTCGTTTACAGCGGTGCCAACTATCGACAATCACGCACGTGCCTTTCAAGTTTCGGTGTTAGTGTCGACTGTCGAACTGTGTCAGAGAACCGCCAAATACTATAAATTTATAAATTTTGGCACCTATTTGAAACCGCTAACATTTTAGTCATTTTACCATAATATACTGTGACGCGTATTCGGCATAACGCATTAACACCTCAACGCCCGACCACACTTCTAATTCTAAACACAAAATGGATTAAATTTGAATATCTTATTGGACATTATAAATAATATAATTATATTATTGTCTTACGGACAATAAAAAAGTAGCACCCAAATGAATTATCGGCATAAATCTAGTTTAGGGGCCAAGCGATTTTTTCAATTTTTTTTATCGAAACTCATGTATCTCATCGAGTTAAGAACGATGGTGCAATCAGAATTTGTCGCTCTCATTTAGTTTCGGAGTTATGGCCTTCCAAAGTTTTCGATTTTACGTTTATACTCATGCGCGCAACACAACTATAATGATGCGCGGAGGACCATTTTTGTTATTTTTTTGTACTTACGTATACGGTACACCTTTTGTTTTTTGAAACTTATGTAGTTATGTAGTATGTACCCTGTGACCTACTTGAGGTGGTGTTGCATAGCAAGTCGGGGGATATTTTCGATTTGTGCGGAGCGTAGCGACGAGTGCCGATACACGCGTAATCACTGCATTTTTGAATTGCCATATCGCCATAATAGGTTAATAGAAATAATAATAATATGGAAATTATTTATATATTACATATTATTATTTATTATATATAATATTAATTATAATTTGAAAAATACGTAAGATAAGATAAAAATTATTAAGTGTTTATAACGTAATATAACGTATACGTAAGTACAAAAAAATCAATAGAAAATACAAAAACGCCAACGAATAAAATCAAAAAGATTAAACGGATTAATACAATAGCACGGCTTAAGATAATGTAGTATAGACAATATTATAGTACTGTCTTAAGCCGTTTGCGAGTCGAGAGTAACAAGAAAAAAATTATTACTCTAAAAAATTCAAAATGATTTTTGATAGTATAAACATATATTTAGTCATAGAGCTATTTCGACTAGCTTCATAAAATCAATTACTTCCAATTTGTGTCAAAAAGTAAATCCTTACAAAATTTGACTGATCTTAATATTGATAAACCATATTTAAAATTTAACAAATACATATAGGTATCATATATGTATGTAAGTAACCATCACGGACTGGCAGACTAAGATCTTAGACCTTAATAAGTGGTAACCTTAATCAAGATAAATAAATACTCATAGATTAACAATAGGTAATATTGGTATAATATTCATAATCACAAAAAATTTACACATTGCTTTTTTTCTGATCAGACCTTAAGAGGACATGTATAATTCTGTATAATTGTATCCCTAATACATAATAGTCCGAATCTTACATAAAAAATGTGTATTAGCATTAGCAAGGGTGTCTAAAATACAGTAATAGATTCCCAACAATTGTATACTAAAACTAAATTTTCATTAGTAGAATATACACATTTTGAGTAATCAACAAACTTTTTTTGGTTTTTAGGAAAAGTGCACTAACAAAGCAAAGTCTAAAACTGAGATCTTATGTTGTAGTAACTGCAGTTGAAGCCATGGTACTTATTTCTTATTGTGCCAATTTACAATTTACTCTGCAAACTATTTCAGGAGAGATAGAAAACATCCTGACTTCTAGTCTCAATAAATATTCCACGAATAGAGCTTGGCAATTATTTTGGGATCAATTTCAACAACATTATTATTGCTGTGGTAGTTCCAAAAATACAGATTGGTTCCAAACAGCTTGGGTTTCACCAATTACTTTATCTTCATTCTCTCTACTAAAAAAGTACAAAATAATGTCTTATCAATTGGAATGATATTAATTAAAATTTTATTCAAGATTCACACAACAAAATGGAAAATTCATTATACCTGCTGCTCCTATAAGCTGTTGTTTACCTGATGCTATTTGCAATACATTCACAGATGGTGAACAACCAGATCCAGAAAAATATTTTCAAAAAAGTTGCTCTTCAATAATAGCTAATAAAATAAATTCTATTGCATCCACAAGATACTTTTTTTATGCTGTATTGGTCATTCAGGTAATAATGATAATATAAGTGATTAAAATAGTTGAATAATTGTAAAAACACTTTATAAATAAAATGGGTACAACAATCAAATTTACCTTTTGTAACATCAAATTATTTTTGTATTGTCAATTTGAATAACATATTTTGTTTGCACCTACAGTTAATGAATTAAAATAAATTAGTTTTTAGTTAGGTACCAATAGGTAATAAATAATAATTTATAGATCAATACTCAATATTCATAAAATCCTAGCAAAAGCTTTACACATAATATTATAGTAAATTTAAATAAAGGAACATAATATGTGTATACAAGTTTATTGTTATAAATATTTTCACAATTTAATTTATATATTTTAAATTTTAGATTATTTCTGCTGTTGTAAAATATGAAGGCTACACGGATGATGACCACAATCCAAAATCAAAATTATAGAAGAAAAATATTTTTTTTTACATTCTAAAAGAAACAAATAAATTCCCTTAATTTAATTACTTTTACAACGTTCTTATTATTATCATATGAATATATTTTTTAATTTGACTGTGTTAATGAGTTTTCTGATTCAGCTTTGTTCTAAAGAAAATGAAAATAATTTAATATTTGTTAAACATTTTCAAACAATATCTTATAACTTACATGATTATTTTCAGATTTCACTTGAGATATAAGATCAGCAAGCATGCTAATCAAAGGATGAGAGTCTATTAAGTGATCTTCTCGAACAGCACTACCCAAAAAATGACCATGCAATAATTCTAAAGTGCTTAAATATAACTGTTTTCCTAGAATAGGTAACTAAAAAACATTATAATTAAATTTTTTTTTAATAACTTCTATGTTATAATTGATTGATATAATAAAAACATACTGATGGTAGTTCATAAATTTTATTTTCGGTGTTTTCATTATTGGCTTTCAATTTTTTTCCTGGAATTTCATTATCGTCAATTAATGATGTACGTTTGTTAAAAGTGTTTACTGGTGTTATTCTTTTTCTTTCTATCGCTTCTTCTTTTAACATGTCTCTCCTTGGACAACTACAAACTTTCACACCAATTTTTTTTCTACCTAATACTTGTCCACTAAAATAAAACAAAAATATATTAGATGAATTGTTTAAAAACTAATTATTACATAGTGGAAATCTTACTGTAATGTTTCTAAAGTAAAAATTACATGAACGGGTCTTCGATTAAGACTCATACTACAACTAGATTTGCACATAAATTTATATAATACATTATAAGTTTTAAAATCTGAACAAGGAACAAAATTGCGAACAATGGCAACAACACTATGTCTTTGGCTTATGCTATTTTGTTCATAAATAGCATCATTTTGTTCACACCAAAGTATGTGTTCAATTTTTTTTCTATCTAAAATCAGATAAGAAACAAATTAATTTAATTAGTAAGTAAGTAAAATTAAATTTGAATGCATAAATTTATAGCTTTATATAATATTTAGGTATATGAATTTTATTATTTTATACCACACAATTTATCCTGCAAAATATGTATAGGACAACGTTTTATAGACAATTGTTGAAATTCAGGATTTGCAAAAATTGGTAATGCACGTATTTGAAGATTTTTTATTCCTAATAATCCAATATCATCAAATCGCCATTGAAATTGAATTGGTAATACTCGATTCATATCAATGTATATTTTATTCAAAGCTGCAGAATACTAAAACATAATAACTACAATAAATAACTAATAAGATATTTTCTTAGGTAAAAAAAAAAAACGCAGTTATAACATACACATCAAACAAGATCAAAAAAAATGTTTATATAATTTAATTTAAAAATTGGTACATTAAAATTGTTTTTCAAAAAAATATCAGAAAAATATTTAATAATGTAACTTGTTTAAATATTTAAATAAATATACTTTAATCTTTATAAGAATAATCAAAACATATGATTTATAATAAATATAATTTTTAACTACTCTGATTTGATTATCATATATGTTGAAATAATTCAAATATTCTACTTTAAAATAAGGAATTGAAAATGTTTGTTCCAAAATAAAAAAAAGTAATAATTTAAAGTGAATAATTTGAAATACCTAAAAGAAAATTAACAATATAAATAGCTAAGTAATATTAACCAATATCAACTTCAATGTTATAGATATTTGTTAAAGAATTTTAAACGTGCTTATAATTTATTAACTGTTAGTAAAGAAAATAACTAGTACAAAAACATTTTTTAAATTTAATTCATTAAAGGTAACAAATAGGAATTTAACCAACCAATTATTTATTGTTAAAAACAATACTTGCCATCCAATGTCTTTTAGACATTTCTGTAACATCTAAAAAAAAATCAAAATTAAATTGGCCAGGATAATCATCAGTACAAATTTGTAAACCAGTTTGTCTAAAATCTTGATAATAAGATTCTGATTCTTCACTGAAAGATTGTGTATCAGTCTCAGCTTCACTATTCACCACCTATTAATTACTAACTTTATTAACAATATGTAAATAATTAATAAATTAAAAAAATAAAATAAAATACAAGTTATAATTATAGGTAAATAATATTTTGATTAAGTTAAAATACTTATATAATGTGTAAATAATAAATCACCTCAATTACTTCCTCTTTTTCAAATTTAATAGTATCCATTTCATATAAGTATATAACACGTGAAATAATTACACTGGTTTGTTATTTGAACTTTGAAGTATGAAAAAAAAAATGTTACTAAACTAAAAGTTTGGCATTTTGGACAATTGTGTAGCATGTAATGACAAGGTGTTTCAAGTCTAAACAAGTTTAGACTTTGAAAGATAAGATTAAAGAGAAGAGACCAATATGGCAAATGGCAATATACGTTATTCTGTGAATCTGCCATTGGAACCACGGCCGTAATTTTTTTCGTTATAGTAAACGACATGTCGACAATACGTACTTTTGGTCCACACGTTTTTGTTCTGACAAGAAACCTGGATTATTCATTTCACTCCATGAATAAGTTACTTATCAATTTATTATATTCAGTTATTTTTATCAGTACTAAACACGATTAAGGAGATACGTAATACGACAATACGTAATACGTATCATAATTTGATATTTATCCTTTATAGTTTATGAGTATTTATTAATCGTTATTCAAATTCATATCATTATTAATATTATTTTATTGTTTTAATATTGTTAAAAATGTACACCCTCTGATATATTATAAAGCGACTAAAGCCTTATGTGATATGTACATACATATGTGTTCTTTGTGTATGATACAATAATCAAAAATTCTAAAATATTTTTAATAGCATGTATCTACAATAAAAAATGCCAATAGAATTAAATAAAGAAAAATAAGAATCTCAACTTTTTCCTATTAAAACCAGATCAGTATGGCAGAATTCAAACAAAAACTAAAGAATCTCTTAGATGCTAAGGTGTGTTTATGAATTAAATTATTATTCTTATATCTGCACTCTTGTATGTTTTGTAGAAATATCCATTTAGCAAACATAATAAATTAAACATAGTTTTAACTAAAGGTATAACTAGCTATAGTAAAATATTGTGATAAATTCACTGTGACGTTTACACTTTTTGGTATTGAGTAGATGATTGTAATTGTATCATATGTTAACTTTTAATTCAATGACACTAATAAAATTTATACTGAATTCAGGCACTGTATATCCAGAGACATAGAATTAATTAGATGTAAGATAATTTATGAACATCACTTAGTGATTTATTTAGATTTGAGGTATAAATGTCTTAAAATTAATCTAATTACTAATTACTATAAGAGTTGTATTATATGTTAAGGTGAGAAGTTTTAAATATATACAAATATTATCTTATAAATTTCTACTAAAAAACTAAGATTGTGTTCTTTTTCATTTAAAATCCAATTAAGTCAAATAAAGAATCTTGAGTTATATTTTCACAAACAAATTTTTATTAGATTTAAATTGAAGGAAAAATTGATTTAAGTTGAAAGTTTCAAGTGTTAATTAAAAACATCAAGAACCATAATATTTTGAAAATTGTATCATATCAAATAAATCTAAAAATTTAGTGAAAAATTCAAGTCTATGGTTATTTATTTTTTAATTTCAACACAAAAAACATAAAACTTATTTTAATGAATGTTCAGAATCTATTTATCACTGTCCTCAAACATAATGTATGCATTGTTATACTTCCTTTCCTAAACCTTAATATATGTAATTATTTACAAAACAAATCTCGGTAAAAAACAAAAATCCATGGAAAATAGGTTAATTTCTAAATTTAAATTTTATATTTTTTTTACATTTTTAATGATATTTTTTATTTATTTTCTGTATTTACATGATAAACCATAATATTGTTATTTAATTTTACCTTTTATTTAGAATTAATTAATAAAGCTAAAAATAAATTGTATAATGCTTGGTTTCCTAAGTATTTTATTTTTACTTTATATTATACTGTATAATAATAAATTACTGATATTTTGTTTTTGCATTTTTATAGACTTCAGTAAAAGTTCCATTAATAGGATCACAAGACTTTTGGGACATTTCTGAAAAAAAAAGTGATTCACTTTTAATAAAACCAGTGGTGAATAATGAAAAGTTTGTCGAAAAATGTGATGCTGAACTTGTATCAAATATAGATCAAGTATATTTCAACAGTTCTGACTTTGATTTTACTAAATTTGAACTAGAAGTATGTTATATGCTATTATTAAATGTAATTTATTATGTATAATCTGTTTATTAAGATAACAAATTGTTTATGTGTTTTCTGTGATTGAAAATGTAACCAATTATTTTGCATGTAATTTAAATAAACTTTTTACCAATTTTAGAAATTACCAAGTATTCTCGATAAAAAATTGATTGCCAATGACATAAACAAACTTAAAGTTCAACATGAAATTGTTGAAAAACAATTGCTACAGTTGATTCTTGAAAATCAAGCTGCATGTGATGATGAATTAGACAAGTACATTAGTTTTATATACATATAAATTATTTATATTATAGTAATCTTTATTTTTATCTTTTACAGAATTGGAATGTTACAAAATAATTTAAAATCTAGTCTAGAAAACTGTGAACATGCTAAGAATCGCTTAAAATTAGCTAAAAGACAAATCACTACAGCTGGTTTGGGCCTTTTGGGTAATTGCAGAAAAAAATCTTTAATTCTCGATTTATTAAGTTCTTTAAATAGTATCAAAATGCTGGTAAGATAAAACATAATAATTTGTTTTTATTTTTTCTTAAAAGTTATGTATATTTTTATTATTTTTAGTTACAAACTGAAAAAAAACTTGAAGAATTAGTTTCTCAAGCTAATTATGCCAAAGGAATAGCTTTACTTTTAGAATGCACTCAAGGTGCTTCAGCTTTTAAACAATTTAATTGTATTGCTGCATTATCTATCAAACTCCAAGATGCATTAATTATGACAGAAGAGCAATTAGACATCGTGTTGTCAAATGTAAGTTGAATTAAATAATTATTTAGACAATATTAAATAAAATAGTAATTGTAATGATTGTTTCTAACTAAAATTATTATCATATTTTTTATACTGGCTATATGCAAATAAATCAAATTAATATATTTTTAGATGTGTTTCAATTTTGATAATGAAAAGTATTCCGCTGTTCAAGAAGCTTATAGACGCCTGGGTAAAACAAGAATTGCTATTGACCAATTGCATATGCATTATACATCGGCAATCCACAGTGCTTCGTTTGATACTATAAATTTATTTGTGAATACAGATAAGGTGGAAAACAATAAAAATTCATTTGCCTTTTTGTGTCAGGTTATTTATTATATTTTATTTTTTTTGGCTGCTTAATAATATTTAAACATGTTACATTATTGTTTAAATAGTGTGTTCCCGATGAACAGTTAATTCCATGTCTTATTGCATTGAGTAAAATATTTTGGAACATTTTACAAAGCTATAAGAAAGCGGCAGATTGGCATAGAGAATTTAAAGATATTAGTACAGATAGTGAAGGTATAAATATTATTGTTATTGTACACACATCTTTTTAAACTTTGTTTGATTGAATAAATATTGTGATACAATTTTAATAATTATTATTAGTGATTATTATAATATTTACCGATATGTGTGTTTTAGATGATATTGAAGAATATGTTAATCAAGAATATATCAGTAAAAAATTTGAAATAGGTCCCACACGTTTATGGGGTGATATGGTTACTAAAATATCGAATTTAGTATTCAATTCTAATATGACAAAATTTAAATTTGACGACTTTCTTCAAGTGCTATCTATATTAAACAAGTATTAAAAATTATTAATTTTTAAAACAAATTCAGTTTACACTTTTTTTATCTAACCTAATAATTAATTTAAGCCAAAATATCTGGCTGTAGTTTTTAAGTCCATACAGGGTAAACTACTTTTTATGTTTTATACCCTATTTCATTAAGTATATGTTTGTAATTACAATATATCATCTCAATATAATATATGCCATGTTATATTATAATATTATATTTTAGGCATATTAAAATAGGTGAAGAATTTTGCAATAGTAAATCGGAACAATTACAAAATGATACAAAAAAGTCTTGTATCAATTATTTTCATACATATCATAAAAATTGTCTGGATGAGCTAACAATATTTTTTGAAAATGAAAGTTGGACTCCTTGTCCAGTGAAACGTGAATTTAATTTATTTCAACTGCAAGTAAGAAAATATTAAAATATTTGATTTCTTCAATATAATTTATTTTCTATATTTTTACTATAAGGAATTTAGAACAATTAAGAATCATATTCAAAAAAGTAATTCATCGCGTCTAACTCATAGTAGAAATTCATCTATGGATAGTAGCTCTATTAGTACATGTGAATATTTTCATTTCACATCAGATAAATCACCATTTGATAATGATTTAAATACTACATATTGTGAAGATATATTGGATACAGAAGTAATTACAATCATTTTTTTTTTAGTATATTATTAAATTTAAAATATATTTTTACAATTTTAGTGAAGTGTTATTATTATTTATTTTTATTTTCTAGATGGATGGAAATAGTGTTTGTAGTGATGATACTAATAACAGCTATGAAGACACAGATAATTATAATATAACAGCAGATAATTATGAAAGACCACCTTTGCTTACTAATACAACGTTAACAGTGATGAGACATTGTGGAAAGTACTTAAAAATATGTAACATATTAAAATCTATATCTGAGGATGTAGTTACTTGTTTATGTCAACTGTTTGAATACTATCTATATTCTGTCCATTTATTATTCACATCAGATATGTTGGTAAGTTCAAAAAATATTAGCTAAATTTTAATCTATATATCTAATAATTTTAAATTTTTAGTGATTACTAAAAAATTAACTTGTATGTGGTTTTTAGCCTCAAATATGTATTGGTGTAAATAGTGTAAAGCTTCAATCAGTTATAACAAGAATATGCAACACTTTGATCCAATGCAATCCTGAAAATCAAGATCCAATTGTAAGTATTTACAATTTGATTTCCAGTATAGCAAGTCTTGGCAAATTAACTAATTTTTTTTAACTTGTAATTTAAATCAATATAGAAAAATATAAATTAAGTTTAAACTGTTAAAAATAATTTATATATATTTTTTTTAATTTATAAAAGTTACAAATCAGTTATATTTATTTTAATAACTAGATACTTACAATTCTTAACAAACCACTATTTGTATAAAGTAAAAACAATATGAAGTATAAACACAAAAATAAAAAAGATATATTCCAGAAATAGCCAATGATCCAATTATCAGGACATATTGAATATTTGGGTTAATTTTTAAAGAATCAATTAATCAAAATCTCTTTTAAAATCAAACTCACTTATCTAGTAATCATGGGCAGGTAAGAGGGTGTTTTGGGTGTTCAAACAACCACTGAAATTAATGACAAAGCAATTTTAAAATAAATATTGTGAATTAAATTTGATGTATTTCATTAAATAAACAATTTATTTATTTGTCATCTAAACCAAAACCACTTCCGAAAATTTTTCCTACAAATTTTTTACTACAGTGTTATTATTAAACAGATTTTAAATTAATATGCTTTTATGAAACAGTAGTTGTCTATGGATGTTTATTAAAGTATTTGTATTTTATAAAGATTTTTTTGAATTTTGATCCCTATTTAAATTTAGAAATAAAGCATTTAACACTTTGATAATGTAAAATGTAGTATTTCCAATATTTATAAGTCATAACTAATTAATACAGAAATTTATTAAATTAGAAATTGCTTAAAAAAATTTAATTTGTTATATAACTTAGTTAAAAATAATTCAACTTTTAAACTTGCAGTAGCAAGTTAAATGTCTAGCCTTGAAAATTAATATAAAATATATTATATTTTTAAGATACAATTGAGCTTACTATAACAAAGTAATATGTCAATAAAACAGTTTTTTATTTGTTATTAATCATAATATCATTATTCAAAAACTTTTGATGGTGACAATATATTTTATTTTAACATGTGTATTTATCATATGAATATTTTGTTTAATGTACTCTACTGCCGATTGCAATCTACTGATAGTTATGGCTACATATTGTATCCTTAAACAGTTGGACACTTAATAGTTATAATTTCAGATTAGATTAGCCACATCCTTACCTATATGCTATACTTTATCTATGATATATAAGCTGTCCATCAAATCTAACTCGTTTCATCTCTTTTGGTTGTATTTAGTAAATTTGTGACGTTGCTCAGATTAGTATATGACGTCATTTCACGATATGAACTTGTTTGAGAAAAAATTGTACGCTATTATTCATAATGAAGAGATAGTTACTAATTTTTATCAGAGAAAATTTCATTATTTATTCTGAAAGTCAATCTATCATTTAAAAGAGAAAATTATATATAATTGTACAAAAAAAAAAAATATATATATATATGAAAAGAAGGAAATTTTTTTAGTATGTTTTAACTATTTTGAGGTAAAGTGCATTCTGCAATCTCAATGTGTCTCTTAGAATCCGTACAATATGGTAACTAAAGATAATTGTAATACTACATAATATATAGTTTTACTTGTTTATAATATTATTAAATGAAATAAAAAATGTTTTCTATACAGTTGAATATTAATTGTTATGTGTATGAAATATTTATTTAAAAAATTAAATTTCAGATTCGTGAACCTGTTGCACTTCACGTATTAAGTCTATCAGATGCAAACAATTTATATAGTGTTTCTGAACGAATTGTTGCTGTAGAATCATTAGTGTTTTTAGGAGAACAGTACAAGTTATTACATTCTTATTTAAATTCATTATTAATATCGGATACCAGCAGTTATTCACTACAGCAATTTTATAATCAAGTATAAATAGTTATTGATTTTAATTTCTAATATTTGTTTCTTGAATTGTTTTAAAAACAATTTTTTTGTTTATGTTTGTTTAAGACTGTAGCTGTAGCAGTAGATTTACGAAAACCAGTATATGGACGTGTAATGTGTAAATCTATTGATTACAATCAAGTACTTGGCATGATGACCAAAGTCAACTGGGAGGTAAAAGATATCATGTGTGAACACAGCAAATATGTTGATTTTTTCCTCGAAGTATGTTGTATTGGTTATGACTTATGAGAATCTATTTTTTTTTTCATTTTCAATAATTAATAATGTTTTTAGGAAATACGAGTATTTTTTAAAACTCTTAAGACATCAACATCACATATATATTTAAATGAGCAAGTATTATATTCTATTTGGGAAGCTATAGCTGTTCTAGTATCGTCTGTTTTTATTGAAGGGTAACATTTTCTAAAATAATTATTCAATTTTTTTTTATTATTATTCATAATTGTTTTTATCATAGATTTTCATTGGCCAAAAAATGTTCAAATGCTGGTCGAGCATTAATGCAGCTTGATTTCACACAGTTCATGTCACAAATAAACTCAATTTGCCCTATTAATCCATTACCACATAAAGAACTAGTTGAAGTGTATATCAAGGCTTATTATTTACCTGAGACGTCATTGGAAACATGGACAAGAGATCATCAGGTTATAATAATAATTTAATAATATGTTAAATTAATAAAATAAATATTCATTAATTACTAATTGTGAGCATTTAAATTTCAGGAGTACACACATAAGCAATTATTAGCGGTCATTAATTGTGTGTGTCAAAACAATAAACGGTTACGACAAAAGCTGACAAATTTATTAGAAGAATCTCAACAAAGATAATCTCATTTTTATTACTAAATGTATTAGTTATTTATTTTTATTCATTTTCAGTTATAAATTATAGTTTTCATATTAATTTAACCAGTTTTTAAATCAAAAGTAGAATTCCATACATTTTTTCATTTCTTTTAGTTCTAAAATTTTTGAAATTTTCATTCAACTTATCATATATCTTCCGCAATTTTCAAAATTTTTTATGCTAGGTTCCCACATAACAAATTCAAAATAAAGTTTTCGATTTTCTCTTTGTGTAGTATCACATAAGAATTGATACTTTCCATAATTATTCACATAAAAAAGTTGGGCTAGGTTTTATCCATTATAAAAAAATAAGTTATTCGATTTCCTTATAATTTAAATTAAAAATATACATATAGGTATAAACTCATAATGATTTTTACTTGTAATTTAAAAATAAATGCTTGTATTATTATTTTTCTTCGTTTGCAAGATTTAGATTCTTATATTCAATTTTATATTTTTTTTTTTTTTGACATTTTGTTTAACTTTATTTTTATTCCATACACATCTTTAGTGAAGACTATACTATTCAATTCTATTTCTTTTTGAGTATTCTTGTCAATAACTCATATATCAATGATTTTAATTTTTAACACATACAATAACTTCTAAAGTGAACACCAAATGACTCTTCTCGTATTGCTTACAGGAACTTCAAATCACTCATCAAATACTTCTTACCATAATACCATGTATTATGTAATAATACTAAATAGTTTTTACTATTCATTAATCTTATTTTTCAAATCAAAGTTAACTTTAACCAAATAATGATATATACTTTTTATTTGTTATGATATCATATATATTTTAACATAAAACTTGTAAAAATATTTTTAGCCCAGTGCTAATGAAATTGTTTGATGATGTTTTTTAGAGTAATACAGAAGTTATACTCTCAAACATTCGATGAATAATCAATGAGTATGAGGCAAATTTCAAGAAAAATGATCTGTCAATAACCTATTGACCAATGACCTACTTAATTTTTAATAGGGGCCATACTAATAAATTAAGTGACAGTTTTGTTAAGATTATTTTAGTGATATTGTCAAGTACCTATTAATGACGAATTCTCTTTTTAAAAACTGTTCTTATCCTTTTTATAGTTCATACAAATCAATCATAAATATTGTTTAATATTTTCAGCATTTCACTGTTGGTAATCTAGTAGTATGTGTCAGGATCTTTAAAAAAGTAATATAAATCTAATACATGTGTACTTCTTGATGTGGAGAAGATAATGATATAATGCAGTGGCATAGCTAAGGGGGAGGGACTAAAGGGGCTATAACCTTCCTCATTGGCTGTATTTTTTATATTGTTTTGAAATATTTAAATTTGAATATGGAAATTTTCTTACAAAATTGACTAATATATTTCTTGTTATTAGTTTTATAATAGAATGTTTGAGTTAAAAAAGTATTATTAAAAGCGTTTATTAATTTTTTTGTTGTTTTTGATTTTCAATAACTCAAGTTAAGTGTTTACTGTTTAGCCCTCTCCATAAAAAAATCCTGGCTACGCTACGCCTCTGATTTAATGCATAAATATCTATAATTATTAAATACTAATGCTTGATGATAAGAGGAACATTAGCACCCATTGGGAGAGGCAAGTTAGGGCACTTACCTCCTCCTGGGAAAAAAAATATTATGAACTTTTAGTTCAATAAATATGGAATGTTATTTACATTTATATGTGAAATAATATTAAATCTTTACTATCTATTTTACATTTGATAATTTATTTTTTTTGACCTCCCTCTCGAAAAAAAAATTCCTATGGGCGCCCATAATGAGGTTTCTTCCAATTTAATTTTTTATTAGTTTATTACGTCATAATGTCACATATTTACATCGATATTTTCTAATATAATATATTTAATTATTAAATTAATAATCTATCTACGATAAAAACTACCTATTAATTTTTCTAATCGATTATTTACTTTTAAAAACTAGTACCTATAGGCTATAAATAGAAATAATAAATAATTTAATATTGATTATTTCTTTGTTCCTATTAAATATTTATCTCAAGATTTTTATTTCAAATTTAAATATTATTGATCATTGACATAATTTAATCTTAGGATAAAAATTTCGTTGTTGCATTTTTTAATATTTTAATCATAATTGTGTACACTAAATGATCGGATTTTCACTGAGTTATGTAGGTAAGCTCAAATGAAAAAAAAATTACATTTTTTCTAATTTTTTCACACATATGGTAATTCAAATGTAAGAAAGAGCGTAAATACTTTCAAAATTATTTGATGTCTAAAAATAATAATATCTAAATGTTTAATGTTAAGTCTTTGTGTCAATTTATCCTTTTTTAAAATAATAATAAAAACGATATCGAGTTTATTTGTTTTTCGTTAGTTTCATAGGTCATAACCGATAGACCTTCAAAAGGTTTTGAATTTTGATGATTTTAGGAATCATTGTTATTTAATTAATCCAGCTAAGCAGTAAGCACTTATAGCACATTAGCACGACTATAGCTTGTTCCAGGGTCTTAGAAAATGTAACAGCCAACAGGTACTATGTGTGTATGTACTATCATTGATTATAAATATTAAATACTATAATTTAGTAAATTTAGTAAAAGTTAAAAACACAGACCACGATTAAAGATATTATTTTTTACTATATTATTATATCTTTAATCGTGACACCAATTATTTAAACAATTTAAACTTTAAAGTACAACGGTGCCAGAAAATAATATGACTGATGCCCTTAAGGCTTTAGTTAATGTCTGTAATGTCACAAATTCGTGATAGTAATTTCTTGATTCATGTTTTGATTTTTGTGTTGGCTGCACTGAGTAACCGCCAATAACGTCGTAGCAGCCATGTTTGTTGTTTACACTTCACGCACTTCTGGGAAGTGAGCAACCTACCTTCAGCACTACACTGCAACTGCGAAATTAGTAATATCTATTATTCGGATCGTAACTTATCGCGATCTCTCAGCTCTCTTCAGTCTTTCTATGCTCCTAATATTCCTCCGTCCAGGACGTGTTTAGTGTTTTTCCTAAAAACCCTGTGACAATTAACTTTCCCCTTTTCTTCGCGTAGTGGGTGATGTGTAAAATGGAAACTGCTGCTACGACAACGGCGGCGGACGTAAACCACGACCGCCATGTATTAAAACAACCGACCAAGGTACTATTAACACTTAGCAACGTACTGTTGCCCAAGGAGAAACTCACGTCCACACCGTCGATGATCGATGGGTTAGATTTCGAAACCGAAGTCGACCTAAGAATCGTTGGCTGTGAGTGGATTCAGACTGCTGGCATTCTACTCAAACTACCCCAGGTAAGAAGTTGTAAATCATATACTATACACACCTTATGATAGCTACGATGTACTGTATGTTTAATATATGCACTTGCTCCAACTGTTAGTCACTCTAAATTGTTGTCCTATCAATAACCTCGTCAAACCTATATTTTGGCATACTTGTTTTGTTGCGAATGTTGATGGAGGACGTTAACCAAGAGGCGAGAAAACAGACATTTTGATGATGTTATTAATTTATTATTAAACTGTTCACCATACCCATGTGTCTAGTGCGCCAAGGCCCAATAACCCCAGCTGATATTTATAAAATGTTAATTATTATTTTACATGATTTTTCGTTATGTACTTGATTTCAATCATTGTTATGTAACCCATATTTTCACTCTTAGATAACATATATCAATATCGCAATATTATGTTTTATAGTATTTTTGAGCTTAAATTGTTGCTATTGACACTTTGTAACATTCTGTGTGGCCGATTGTGGTACTTAATCTAAATACTTAAACCTCTAAAAGAACATACCCTTTTATACCTGTTTTACGATTAATTTTGTGACTTAATTATTCAGTTATGTCGATAACATTGTTACTTTAGTAATAAAACAAATTTAAAAACAGATATTTGAATAAATAATTAGTTTTTTGTTAAATTCCATTAGAAGAATGTATCTTCTTTTTATATTTTACATCTAGTATCTTAACTCAAAAATAATCATTTGTGTACTATATTTTGAAATTAACCTACCAACAGGAAACAATTTAAATATGTGTTTATAAACATTACTCATAGTGATTGTTGGATCAATAATTTTCCTCAAATATGGGCTACTAAAAATATTAAATATTACTAGTTATATCTATACTATAATATATATTTAGTAGTATAACTACAAAAAAAAAAGTAATTATTATAATCTATGTACATACCTACATATTTAAATAGCTGAATATGTGTTTAGAAATTTAAATAATATCTCAACATGTCGAATCATTATTTTATGATGGATCATTTTCTTGATTATTATAATACCTATTCCGTTATCTTTTTTTTTATGTAATTCTAAAAGTATTGTTTTGTTCTATATTTTATGTGTTAAGATTTAGTAAAGCAAAAAACCACTAAACCCTAACTACACAATTTTTTGAATATATCTTGAATTTTATTTGTATATCACTTATTTTAAATTTTTAAATCAAATAAATAGATATGCAATCATTACGTTCACAGCTCTGCTTACCTATTATAATAAAATATTAAGTTATAAATTAAAGTTTCTTATTTTTTGATATACTAAAAAAATATTACAACATGCTTTTGATTTTACAGGTTGCAATGGCAACTGGACAGGTGTTGTTTCAACGGTTTTACTACACTAAATCTTTTGTTCGTCACCCTATGGAAATAACTGCAATGGCTTGCACATGTTTGGCCTCTAAAGTTGAAGAATCACCTAGACGTATTCGTGATGTTATTAATGTTTATCATCATATCCGTCAAGTTTTAAATCAAAAGTAAGTTGAGGTGGTTTTTATTATTCATAATTAATATTTTTTTTTCTTCATTTGAATCTTGTTTAAATATTTTTAATCACAACTGACTAATCTGCTAGCTTATGTTTCCATATTTAAATCATCCATTTTTATTTAGAACTTTAATAATATGTATATATTATATTTTCAAAATTAATTTGTTTGAATTACTCAAATTTGGTAAACCTGTATCAACACTTCTTTTAACTCAGAAAGTGAATATGTAGGTTTTATCAATATTCTTAAAATCCTATTCAATATATCTTTAAATAAAAGTAGATATATTAATTTATTAACTTAAGTTTAAGGTAAGTTAGTGTCAAATTTAATTTAAAAAAATATATTTGCCTGTCTATCTTTTAAAGCGTGTGCTGTCTTTTATTAATCTAGGTATAAAATTAGTATTCAAATTTAAGTAAATCTTAAGCTTTACCCTGTTTAAATATATATATCAATAAGATATTAATTCATATTTTTATTTCAATCATTTCAAATTATATTCTTGGCACTATTTGAATAATTTATTGTTTCAAATTCTTATCTATATGTTAAGAAAATACTATACCCAGATGTGTTGTCTTCGTCTTACAGTTGTACAACATAATAAAAACAATTTTTCACGGAAACAACCACTCGAACTATAGCCCAAGTTAATCAACAAAATGTTCATACTAGAAAGAGGAGATTTTGTACTGTTCAATTTAATTTGATATTAAAATTACAAAAAAAGTTATTCAAGTTTGAAAAATACAAAAATAGTAGATTTAGAAATGATGAGAACTTTTTTTGTGTTTGTTTCATTAAAAATTAGAAACAATGTTTGTACAGTCAATGTTTTCCTTTTTATAGTGTAAAAATTGGGTGTATTAACTTTGATTATAGCCTTAGTGGTTCTTGCCACGTGAAACAATTTTTACTATGTTGCACGTTTGTTAGATGATGACAACGCATGCAGGTGAAGCTTCTGAATGTATGAACATTCATTTTGGAAGATTCATGAAATGTGAATCTATATTCTCAACTTTTTAAGACATTTTTTACTCTATATTCATACATATTTTTTTCACTTTAATTACATTTAACTCTTTAAATGTTGTTAAGAGATTATCTCACATTTAATTTTTTTAAATTTAAATGTAAGCCATATGATATACAGCACAAAATTTTTAATTTTTTTCGAATTCATTGTAAAGCTGTTTTACTGTGTATTAATATTAATTTCAAAACATTTAACTAGTGCTGCAAGGGCTATTGATATTTGTTGTGTGATCGTGGTATCATATAAAATAAAAAACCATTTTGCATTGGAAATACCCTGTGCGTTACAGTTATAGTAAGAAACCAAATTTTCTCTATAAGAAGAGTGCTTTTATTACACAGTATAATTTTATTATTTATTTTACTGTCAAACTTGAGAGTAACAGATTTTAAAACAATATTAATTTCTTTTATATAGGATTATTAAAAAATAAAGATATTACACAGCACCGTTATAGTTCTTCTTTTTTTATGGGGAAAATTTAAATTTTTAAATTAGGACTATAAATTGAATAGTCCTTGTCCGCACAAGGGGTTTTTAATTAAGACTATTGGCGTGTGTCATCCACTAAGTTTAATATTACTTAAATTACTTAGTTGTTTAATTACTTTCAGATATCCTACAGCAGTCGCAAAATACACATTCCTTAAATATTCTAGTATTTCTATAGTTATTGATAAATACAGAATAAAAGATATATTTATAGATAACATTATATATTTGTACAAGTTTTATTGACAAAAAAGTATTTAACTATTGAGAAAAAGAACAATGTTTTCTCAAATAAATTTTCAATACAATTACAAAGTAGTTAAGTGTTCTTAATTAAAAATACTTGATCTAAAAGGAAACTATTTTCGTTTTATCTTAACATGTTAAGTGTCTCAGTTTAGTAATAGAGAACTGTAACATTTCTCCTATTTCCATTTTAATAAATATAGCATCTTTAAGGCTACAATTCACTTGGGTATCACAGTAACGTTTATTCTTATATGTTGTTATTTAGTTTTTTTTTTCAATGTTGTGTGGCAGCCCGAATTTGACACATGTTACATGTAGATGCAAAACGTGTAAAATACCGAGGCACTTGACTCACAACTGTTAATCTACAAAATTAAAAAACAACATTAATAATGTATGCATACTGTACGTGGTACCTGTATATATTTATATAAAAAGATTTAATACAACTTGTACTTATATTAAATGTTAATTATTATTTATTTTATTCTGTTATTTATTTATACTTAATATTTAATATTATTTTTTTTTAGTTAACATTAATATCATTTAAAAATTACAATGTGTTGACTTTATGCGATAACTGTAGGGTGAACAGAAATCCATTGTTTTTGTTGCAATTGTTTTGTTCTTATTTATTTTTATTTGTAAATTGTCTAATGCAACAAAGTCAGTGGTTGTTAATGTTAATCCAAGTGCAAATATAACGCACAAATTTATTTTATAACTTGCGTTTTCGCAGATACTTTCCACAGCTGACCGCCGGGTGAGTTGCCCTCGGTTTGAATTGTGGAGAGGAAAGCGAACGTGGTGGATTCACGTTGAAATTGATGGTCGTCACGTCAAGAACACTGTTGGACCCCTTAAAAATTATATTGTAACATGATTTAACCAAAAATAAGCTATATGGTTTCTCTCCAAAAAGTGTTAGGGTCTGTCCAAAAAAAAAAAAAAAAAATATAAAAATATATATTTATAATATGTATTTGTCAAAAAGAGAGGTATAGTATAAAACCAATGTGCATAACATAATGTGCTCTAATTTAGTGATTATACTTAACCATAAAAGTTTTGTATCAAGCAACATAGAATTTCACAGATAATTAAGAACTCTTTTTTACACAATGTCAAACAAAAAGGAATTCAAGATAGCAAATCGTGTGTGAAGATATCATATGAGCCATCAGATGGTTTTTCTACATCTCATAAGGTACCTACTCTATTTGTAGACGTTTAAACGGACTTGGATAAAATCAGAGTTGAAGTGAACTTTGTTTTTTTTTTCATATTTTTGTTTGAAGGTGAATGTTAATTGTTAAACAGTTAATGAAATATGGACAAACCATGGTTTAAGTATTTTAGTTAATGAAATTTTAAATGCGCGTGGAATCAAGCCAAGAATTCAAAGCATTTAATAACAGGACGAATTTAACAATTGTTGAATTACCTGATGGTTTGATAATTAATATTTTTATGTTTCAAGAAATGTGTTTTGGATTAAAGATTTATATGGCATTTAAACAATACATTACTTGTATTATAATTTTTTTTGTTTATGGTATCTACCAGAAACTTAATAATTATATTTAAATTAAAATAATATTGTGTTTATTACAACATTCTAATATCTGTTTATATTAGTATATATAATAATATATCACTCGTTTAACTTATTCAATATATTTTCAGTATAAATAATGACTATAATATAATATTCATCATTTATTACTAATAGAAAGAATAATTAACGTAACAATAAATTATAATAGTTTTAGTACTATATATTTATTTATTATTTACTATTTAGTAAATATAAGATTACTATTTCTAATTTAAGAATTTCTCTAAGAAGATTAAATTGATAAATAAATATAAATAGGATTAATTTTTATTATAAACAGTAATTGAAGGATTTTATTTAAATACATTATTCTAATTAAAAAATCTATATTTGTATATAGTAATCAGTAAAAATCAAAAATAGTCAGTTGTGGTTGATCATACTATCATTCTTTATTTTGTCTCACCCATGGTATTGCCATGTGATCATTAGTCCAAAACAAGACCCAAAAATTCCCCGCCCCTGTTGCAGATTGATTACGCCGTTGGTACTTGATCAAAATTATGTACAGAAAAAGACGCAGGTAATAAAAGCGGAACGACGCGTGCTCAAGGAGCTTGGCTTTTGCGTGCATGTTAAACACCCACATAAACTCATTGTCATGTACCTACAGGCACTTGGATTTGAAAAACACCAGTCATTAATGCAGATGTCCTGGAACTACATGAATGACTCATTACAAACTGATGTTTTCGTTCAATTTGATCCTGAAACTATTGCTTGTGCCTGTATATATCTATCAGCCAGGAAATTACAAATACCATTACCAAAAAGTCCAGCATGGTACTCTTTGTTCAATGCGAGTGAAACGGACATCCAGGACATCTGTCGTAAAATACTCAAACTTTACATCAGGCCTAAAGTGAGTAGTGAATCATAGTTCATATGTTCAGGATAACCATGTTTGTTTATAATAATTTTTAGGTTATCACAGAAGACTTAGAAAGGAGAGTGGAAGAATTAAAGAAAGAATATGATCATGCTAAGGAAAAAGCTAGAGCTGCTATTGTTCAACCCATAATACAACCAGAAGTTGTTGTACCTCTACCTAGTAATGGAATAACTGCTGTTACTTCTGAAATTATTAGTTCAACTACTCCAAATAAGTATGTATTCACTTCCAAGTTTTTACTGAACTATATATGTTAATTATATTAAATTTTTATAGAAAACCAATTAAAAAAAGGAGTAGAAGTAGAACACCTTCAGAAACTAAGTCTGGAAGTAGAAGTCCAAGACATTTAAAGAAATCCAAAAAAAGAAAGTAAGAAAAATATTAGTATCATTAAGTATTTTATATTTAAAGCATAACTTATCTTATAATTGTTTTTTTTTTGTAAGTCATGAGCGATCTCGATCCAAATCAATATCTGATAGAAGAACTCATAAACATCACAGAAAATCAAATAAAAGTCGTAAACGATATTCAAGTTCGTCTTCTGGTTCATCTAGTTCTTCAGGATATCGTCGTCATAAATCATCAACCAATAACAAGTATGTTTACAACTTAATAGTTTTGAATGTTTAAAAAGGTTTAAACAGGTTTTGAGAAGTTCCTTGTACAATGTACATTTTAATCTAAAACTCATAATATAGAAAGAATTCTCCAATCAATCTACTTGATCAGATGTTTTGGTTAGCAAATTGAACCTAGTTTGTACCAAAAATTTTAAAAATAATTAAGAGAGGAATAAAACCAAAATTTTAATAAATATTTGCAAAATATTTTCTTACGTATTTTGATTTTTTAAATCATATGATGTGTGATGAGAAGTGATAGTTAAATGATTTACCATTTTACTCATATATCTATACAATGCTATATAAGTGTATAAGACACAAAACATTTATTATTAACATTATTATTTAAGTTCATGAACTAATATAAGACAATTTTTTCCAATTTATTATTTTTCAGATTAGTACCTACTTACAGAGACTACAAAGATTACAGAGATTATAGAGGTGATGAAAACTATAAATCTAAGTCTAGGAGTTACAATTACTGGAAAAAATATTATAGCTATGAATAGTTCTACTTCTACTTAACCTTTATAATGTATTATAATGTGTTATATTAAAACGTTACTTATAGTCTTTGTATTTCAAACCATGTGCATTTTTTTTAAAAAGTATATTTAATACATACATATATTAGACATGTATATAAACACATTGATTTTTCATTGTTTTCAGACAGGGTTTATTCACTATGCTAAAGTAATGAATTGTTTCTATTATTGTAAATTTTAGGAAAAAGTAAATATTATATTTATTTTTAATTATACTTGAACCATCTTAATTTTAAAGAAGACACATTACATGTAATTATATAGTACATTATATAAATATAATTTGTAATTGTAGTTCTTCTAAGATTAGATTTAAAAAATGAAGTAATACCTCAGCTGTGATATACAAATATTTATTATGTATAATTTTAAAATTTTACTTCTTTTGTAATTTGTTTGGATTAGTCATTGATTTGGCCTATCTTTTTGTTAAAGTGTAGATAACGATAATTATAAATGTCCAACGCATAAAAAATGTTTTATATTCATTATTTTTCTTTTTTTTAATGTTGTATTATCTTTATACAAACCACAAACTTGTATGTATACATTGTACAATAATAAATGTAAATTATTATTTTGAAATGAAAAAAGATTAATGTTTGTTTTAAATATTTTAGGTACAAATTTGGTTTTATTTTAGCCTTCTACTCGACTAACACGTCATGATCCGTGTTGAATTATCTTTGCCAGTGAAAATATAAGGTAAACATTATTTGATAAAGAATTCTAAAACAAGATTTTTATCTGATCATTCTTAATAGAAAATTTGATTATTTTATCTTTAGTCTTTTAAGATTGTTTAAAAAAAAAAAAAAATGTATTTTCATTTAATTGTTTAATGAATTCAATTATTTTATTAATTTCTTATGATTAATAATAAATCAGTGAAAAAAAAGGATTGAATTTTTGAACATTATTTAAAAACAAGTAATAACATGATATTAATAATGTGAATAAATAAAATATACCTCAATAATCATACACAATTTTATTTTATTCAAACATTTTTAAACTGACATGTTTGTTTTTAAAATATAATTTCTTTATTAGATAGTAATCATGATTTATACTGTTTACTATCATAAAGATAAAGACATTTTAAAATTAATTACACAATTCTAGTATTAGCAATAAAATCCATCTACAATAATTGTAGTATAATCTTTATTGATCTATAGAGATTCATTAAACATAGTCACTTCCGTCTTTTTTTCTTCAATAATGCAGATTTTCAAAATCTGATTTTTGAATTGTTAAATTACTTAAATCATTATTGCTATTTGTGTAGAAATACAAACTTTTAATCTGTTTAATAATTTAGCAAATGGTTTTTCTAAAAATTCTAACATGGGTACCTATTAAAATCAAAATTCGAATAAGTAATTTTTGAGTTATTTAACTTAGTGTAGATATGATAATGGTTTGTAAGATGAAGGATATTTATAATTATTATTTGTAGTTTATAAAAATGATTGAGTAAAAATCAGTTCTAATTTCTAGACCAGAGATTTGGATCACAACAGGACAAAAATCTGAATGTGAATAAATTCATAATTTAATTTAAAAAATAGGTGTTATAGCCTGTGTATTGTATCTCTGTGCATTATGTCAACAGCACGAGATCTATTAAAAGCCTTATACAATCTAATTAGTAATTTCATATATTCTGTTGTTCTAGTAATCTAGTTATAGTGGACAGTGGTTCGTAGTTCCTACAATAGTACAATCCTACATAATATTGTGTTTTTAACTAAATCAACATTTTCAATTATCACAAAATTCCTGTTATCAAGCAAACATGCGGTCCGTAACATAATCACCATGTAGATATTATCTCTTAGCCCATGGCTCGAATTTGATATTTTGTCGAATCGTGTTTGGTCGTACCCGGCGTTATATTTCTTACACGCTTTTACTGTTTTTAGATACTTTGTTTTTATTAATTAATATTTTCTCAATCATGCAAAATCTGTGTAAATTTGAATTACAGTACTGCAAACTGCTGTGCAAAACTAAGCCCATAAACCAACAACCGGTTAGGTACACTAGAAAACCCAGATGGTTGCCAAAAGCGCCGACTAAAATCTTCCGCGTACCCGTTCGACCACAGATTTCCACCGACGAGAGGAATGAACTGTTCCTATTGTTCACCAACTACAGGACTACCATGAAATCGATACAGTGAGTGTGTTCAAATTAATTCGCTGAAGCTTGCACATAAAACTGTTCTCAACAATCTGTTTTTAAATGTCCGTTTCAGAAAACAACTGGAATACGAACTGGAGACATCGTTTACAGGTCAAGAGGTGTTGCAGGAAATCGCCAATAAGGAAGAACAATTGTGGGCAAAATGTATGGATATCAACGACAATTGGAATGCTGAAGTGGCCCTAGAGAGGGAACAGAGATTGGCACATGAACGTGAGGCCCGTCGAGAAGAGATTTTAGCACAACTCATAGAAAAAGAAGAAGAGAAAAAGAAAAAATTAGAAGCGATTGAAGAAATTGTCAGATTGGAAAAGGTATATAATTCAATAATATTGTAAGATGATTGTTTTATTTAAATGTATTTACTTTGCGTTTAGGAAAAATCGAAAAGTTATATCACCATTGACAACATAGATGAAGCTATTGAAAAAGCATTAGATAATGTGGTCGATCACAAATACGCTATAGATTTAGCTGGTAATATCATCAAAGGTAATAGTCCACACGAACCTACTACCGAAACGAGCACTAATCAAATGCGAGTGCAGACAATCAACTAATCTTTGTGCTCTGTTAATATTTTAATTCACGTAAATATGTATAAATATAATATATATTTTTTTTCTAATTAGAATATGCCATTTAGTTGTCTAGTTGTTATTAACATTGTTTTATAAAGTAATTTGAACAATAAGAACGTGTTTGGTCATAATTTAATTTATTTTTATCAATTATTTGATGTTTTATTTATGTATAGTTCTCCTATGAATGTATTATAATTTATTTTTGTATATTATAGTATTTATTTATAGGGAGAAAAGGTTCTGTATTAGATCTAATAGTTTATAATAGTCATCTCAGTGTCCGTGTGATATTCTGTTTTGGAATTTGAAATTGTTCCATAACTATAAAGTAGATAAAAGTAACATATTACACATTTCAACGTAAACGATCAACGGCTGTGCTTGGAAACTTAAAGACACTTCTAAATTATTTTATAGTAAAATAAATTATAATCCTGTATCCGCAGTAGCAAAACTGAACTTTATATACAAATATTGCAATTGAACGTTTAACTACAATTCACATGTTTCAAAACTGACAGTAAATTATATCAATTGTTTTCAAGACGAATATTTATATTATAAACACGAATATGTTTTTCATGCAAATGTTATGTTACTATATTTAAATAAGAAGAAAGTACCTAGGTAACTGCTTTGCTGTACAGTAGGTGTCAAGTCATCAAGTTTACCTTGTCTTTGCGAATAAGTCACTGTAACGTAAAGGCATTGATTAAAATAAATAATATATTTAATCAATGGTGAAGTTACATTAAATTTGAATTCAAATAATTCAATGGTACATCATTGTACACAAAAAACGAAACCAGTCTTTCATTGTATGTTTAATGATATGCCTATGTATATTGCTTAGTAATTTATTTTAGATACTGCTAAAAGTGAAGCAAGATGAATTAATTTTTGTCAAAATTGCATTTTACAATATCATTGTGTACAACACAATATACGTTTGAAGATTCAATTAGGTACCCATTAATAATATTTTTGTATAACAATAAAACAACTAAATATTTTTATTATTCATTGATTACCAAAGTTGAGCTTAAGAAGACGCAATACCCGTCACCCGTATGTGTTGGTCTTCGTCTTACAAGTACCTAACAGTAAATTTAGGGTCAGCAGATCATGTGTAGGGCGTATAGCTCGGTTAATTTAAAAATTGGAATGAACCGAACTATTATGAAACTCGAATGTAAAAAGGTATTATCTATATTTGTATGTTGGTTTTTTACCATTATCATTATTTGATTTTAGCAAGTTATGCAAATATAATATACTATAGCGTGAAATACCTACGGCACGTCGGCACTTAGATATATATAATAGCATAGCCCATGTGTGACAGTAATACCCATTGTGTGATTATGTCATATTTCCGAATTTAATAACTAGGGAACAGATTTATTTGTAAATGCACATTTTTATTAGAACAAGATATTTAAGATATCCCGATTTAAATCATACTTATTAAAATTACACCAATTTTTTTTTACATGTTTCGCACTAATTTATAAATAGGTATTTTTAAACATATTTTATCATTTCGTCATTCATACGTTTTCAAATTTCAAGCCATGTTTCAGTGAACGAAACCATCAATTTATCGGTATATTGATCTTGATTATATTCAAGAAATTATTTTAAAATCAAATCCAAAATTTTTTATGACAATTGGAAAAGTTCAAAATACCTACTACGCAAAATGAAACATTGAAAAGTAATTTTCTTTTCATTTCAATAAATTTAAGTTTTATTGCACTTATAATTACAAAATTGGAAACAAAAATTATGTTCTTTAATGATAGTACGAGAAAGTATAGGTAAATTGTCGGATCAGGAATCAGCAATAGAAAATATAAAACTCGTTAGTGGACAAATAGAGATGTTGTAAATTCTTAAAATAAATTTTACAATTTGCGTTACTACAGAAAAAAATATCCAGGCTATACCTAACCTATGCATTTATGTGCTTGAAATATGTTCCAATTGGCAAATACACAAGATGATGTGGAACGATCATTCAGCCATTTAAAAAATATAATAATTATCCAATGCAAAACATCGTTTTAATATTTTTATAATTATACTATTTATACTTCATGTATTTGTTCTACAAATGTATTGTAGTTATACAGAAATACAATTTTTTCCCATTTATATTATAAATTATATTTAACGTAGGGGGCGCGCACAACACGGGAAATTATCGCTGAGGAACAGTAATCTCTAAGAAAATATTTAGTAGGAGTATTATTATCTTAGGAAAGTATTGTACCTACAAAGTTTTATATTTTCATTGCCTACATATTATAAATCCGTTTCCTAGTAATAGTTAATAGCCTAATTAATATCTAAATCACTCGACTACTCGAGTCTCCATGTTGTCGCAGACTGAGACTAGGTATATCAATGTTGAATGTGTTCCGAGGGGAAGTGATCGGCCGACGTCATACCAAAGTATACCTAAAACGATGAAGAAATAAAGAGGGGGCTTAACTTTTTTACTTTTCAAGTTATGGGCAATTTAACTTTTTTTTAAAAAAAACAATCCTACCACATATTTTTGTATGTTTCTCCAAAAGTTTTCAACATTTTAACATTTTTGTAAAATTATTTTAAAGCTATTTAGTTACCCTATCAACCAACATACTCAATTAAACCAGAAATCATGCAATTTTTAATAATTAATTGAAAAAAAGGAAACATTTTTCATCAAAAGTTAGAATTTTTAAAAATAAATCTCATATAACCTAGGTACTTAAAATAATTCAATATTCCGGCCTTGGTATTATAGGACTCAATGAAGCATTAGCTCACTAGAGGCGATATAAATAAATAGAATGAATAAAATAATAAATTTTAAAAGATTAGCCATTAATTAACGACTGATATTCGATTCTAAGAAAACTAAGGGAAGTGACAAATTAGATTACCATATTAAGACGATTCCGAACGCAAATCCGATCTGTCAGCTTAAACATTTCCAAAGATATTTTATTACAAACATACATTGTAATTATTTTTGAGGTATTGAGGTAGATTGAGCTATTTTTTTCTAAAAACATTGCATATAATATTTAAAAATAGTATACATTTTCTAATTTAATTTTACAATAATTTATTATAAATCGACTATTTATAATTTATATTTTTAGCTGTTAAAAATCAATACCCACGTATCGTCCAGTGCAGCCACGAAATAATAATTATTGTGCAACCGATTTGACACCAGTCCAAATTATCATCAGACGTGCGATGTACTGTGATATCAGCACGGAGCTCAGTGCAGCAATTATTATTGCACATTTTAAAACCATTTTATCATTTTTATTATCGTCGGGGTTCGGCTGTTATTATTGTAAGTGTAGGTCGCGGGTACTTACTACTTACTACTGTGTAGCACACTAACTCTAATACTCGGAAATTTCGAATTTTGGATCCGACCGCTTGTGCCGGTTTATTATTATTTTCTCAACGGCACGAACGTGAAAATGAGTAAGGTGTACAAAGAAGACGAGATCAGCGTCCGAGTAGATCGGTGCCTGTATGATTCAGCTATTAAATTCGGTAAGTAAAAAATGATAAATCGACCTCTGTGAGAATATGTTTAAAAAATTGTTTTTATGTTTGTCTTTTGGCTCTTGTAGCACGTAATGGCCATTTTAACATATTAATCATTCTCCTTATTGTTACAACCGTGTTCGTACAGCATTTAACATCAATGAAATTACAGTTCTAAAAGCCTTACTTAAAAAACAAATTATGTAATTTATTAAATCCAGGAGCAATTCCTGATTTTGGTCGGGGTGGGGCTAAGTTATAATATTCATAGTAATATCATATTTGTATATTTTATATTATTATAATAAATTTATTTATACTTTATGGATACTACCTAACTATACACTTGTCATATCTACAATACTCAATAACGTAATATGCTTTTATTTTTCAAATTGGTCTTAATTATAAATATTTTTGAAGTGTTGTCTTGAGAAAGAGGTTTGACCCTTGATCCCCTGATTAAATGTATCTGTACACGTTTATAATTATTAAGACTTAATACTAAGTACTTAAAAAATTCAAACACAAATTCCAATTTTGACTACTAACATTTTATTTGACTTTACTATGATGATATTTCATAATTATTAGTTTTTTCACCAATCCCCATCTTATACTATCATAGTTAAAGCATTATAATTATTTATCAGGGTAAATACAATAGATTGATTAGTTATCTCTTTTTCTATTTTTATAAATTGTCCAATTCTACTTAATTAATTTTATTCAATATTGACTAGTAAGGTATTATTTTAAATTTTAGATAAATACATGAAGCTGAAATTATTATAATATGTGTAGTGTATATTGTTGAAAAATATATTTAACTAATAGCATTATGGTTTTTAATCGTTCTAGGTGGCGGTTTGACTGTAGGCGTTGTCGCATCCCTGTTGTTCTTCAAACGTAAGTTGATTATGCAACATTTTTAATAAAATAACTTATATGTGTACTTAAATACTTAAAACACCACTGGATAATTAATATTAATAATTTATTAGAAGTAAGTAAAGAAATGTAATTTTTTTTTTCATAGTTGCAAATTATTACTAACATAACCTTATTAAAAAACATAACAATTTTTAATACAGTTGTTTTTAATAAATTATTGTTTGTTATATCTAGGTAGGAAGTGGCCAATGATTATGGGCTCTGGTTTTGGATTGGGCTTAGCATATGAAAACTGCGAAAAAGACCTAAAAGAATATTTTACGAGTACATAATACACTATAATGTTATTTGAGCTTTGGCAATACCATACTAGCCTTACTCTAGAGTCAAACAATGTGTTGTTCATACAGTTTATTTTCTTTTATGTTAATTGTATTAATGTTATTAGTATTTCTTGTTTCAATTTTTTAAATAAGAAAATATATAAATAATAATGTCGGATCCAAACGTTTGCGTTTATTTGTATATGTCAAAATTAAAAGTGTTTTACATTAATATAAATTATACATCAATACTTAAATTAAAAGCAAAATATTAATTATTTGGTGGCAAATTATGAAACAACTTTAAATGGAATTTTAAAACTTTAATATCATTAACAAAGTAATCACATTTATTACAATGGAGCGGTTGATGCAAAAATTTCTTGTTGGGCGGCAATACTATACGTCCCATTGTTTGTAATTCAGAAATTATTTCTGAAAGCACATTAAAAATTAATTCAACAAAAATCTTAATCATATACAAGAATATCAAGGGGTGGGAAATAACTAAAATATACCAAACAGTGTACATGATATACCTATTAAAAAGTCAGTGACTTAATAATTTATAAATAATATAGTAGTTGATTATAACTGTCTATAATACAAATATTAGTAATACCAGTAAGTTGAAATATATTTTAAAGTTATCAGTAGAGTATTGTATAATAACCATAAGGAATGAATAGTAAAAAGTTTTTCCATGTATACTTTTTTTGTAATTTCAACAATTAATACATTAATTAAAATACAGATTATCAATACTTGTTTTTTATTTTTTGTGAAATATATGAAATTAATTTCAACACAACAAATATGTGCTGAAATTAAATTATATATCATTTAGTATAAACTAAAAATAATCATCATAAACTATTGGCAAATGGATTTTCACATCCAAATATTGAGTTTAGGATATTTTAGTACTAACAAATATTAAAATAAGTCATTTAATCTCAGAGAACTATTGGCCATTGGATGTTTGAATATTAATTTTTGTTCTAAAAATAATATAGTTTGAAAATCGATCCAATTAAAAAAAATTTATAATTTTAAAAAAATCATTAAGATTTAACAATTTACAAATAATTGAAAGGCAAGTATCTCATACCTTATAAATTTATATTTAAGAGGACGCCACACCCGTATGTGTTGTTTTCGTCTTACAATTTCACAACAAACCAAATTTATGCTCAACAAATCACGTGTAGCTCATTAGTTTATGTAAAAGTTAGAGTGAATTTTCCTTTTATAAAACTTGATGGTAAGAAAATTATCTGTGTAAGTATATGATGGTTTTTTTATGATAATTTAATGTTAAGTGAGTAATGAGCATTTTTAATGTACGCTATATTACATACGCAGAACTTGCAAAAAATTGAACTAACAGAGCTAAACATGATCTGCTGAGCGCAAATTTGCTATTGTGTATTTTTAAGACGGAGACAACACATGCGGGTATAGCATATGGCATCCTCTTAATATTTATGTAAATTCATCAATTATGTTCTTTAAAAAAAAAATATGGTAAAAAATATTTGCACTGTTATTATAATTAAATGTTGGTCATACAGACTGTATTTTCTTTTCTTAAATATCAGTTGTTATAGGGTTATTTAATATTTAATTTTTTTTTTTAATAATAGGTAATAATTATTATTAAAAATAGTCTTTCTGTGCATTGCACATCTGTAAATATTCAATAAATAAATATTTTTTAAACAAGAATTCCTAATTCTTAAAATATTGTATAATTCATATATTTTCAATTAAATTTTATTGAATTTATTTCCAAAGTCTAATAATCCACTAAGGTAAAAGATCTTTTCTTAATATTAACATGGAGACAAAATGTTTATAAATTCAAATTTGTTTTTCCAAAATTCCAAACTGATTTTTTTTACTGTACCTATTTGTACCAAAGTAAAAATATTTTGATGATATATTAATAAATTAATGTTTTACTTAATTAATCCTTACTGTGTGTAGGTATGAAAAATTCTGTATTAAATGAATTCCATTGGTGATTAAATTTCATGTCTGAGCCACAAAAGTCTTTACTCAATACATGCAGATGCAATCTATTCATAGATGTAAAAGCATGGTATCCAACTCTGTAAAATTAAAAACAATATTAACATTATTATACACCAGCCAGGGGATAACTAAAATCCAATTTAAAAGAACAATATGTACATTAAAAATTACAATTGCATTGTATGATATTAGAAAATTTTCCTCCAACAAAAATAAAAAAATATGCATATAATTTTTTTTTATTATTTGTAATTAAGAAATCAACTAAGGGAAACTGTTACACATGTTTGATGTTACCTACCACTGTAACATTTTTGGATAAAAATATGAAATGTTTTTAAAACTTATCAAGCATGATGGTTGTTAATATTACTGTAAATAAGTATCAAAATATAAAAAAACTGTAAAAGTTATTTAAACAAATTACATATATTTTAATTAGTGTTTAAAACGTGTTAATTTTAATTTTAAATTAAAAGTAAGTAATTATATATACGTCACGATAAAAGTACGAATATCGATAAAAACCTAGGATACACAAAATAGGTCTAACCCCGAATAATTTTTTTAATTCGGACTCTTATAAACGAGATTTGTTATTTCTTCGAATTATTTACAACCAGCGTTGGTAAAAGTCCAAAATTTTTACTAATTACGTGATATTTATTCCTTTGTCTTAAACTGGTAAATAATAATAATAATTATTGTAATATTAGCTAAGTACTACGTAGTACCATTGATTATAGAATAGTATATTCTATAATCAATGGTAGTACCTACTAGTACCTATATTAGATAGTTACACACATTTATATTATTATTACAAATTATTTACTACGATCGACATACGGAATTTTTAGGAACTAAGGTAACTTTATGTGGTAAATTATTATTTATTAATATTATAAATCCGGAAAATAAGATAATAAGTCCGCGTGCGAGAAGCTATAATCGGGAACTTCATGCTAGTGACCTCGTGTTAAATAATAATTATTATTATTTTTATATAAGCACAATTATTAAAGTAAAAAAAAGAATATCACATAATTGGTAATGATTTCGGAGTTCTACCAATGCTGGTTAGTTATCCTAAAATTTACCGAATCTCGTTTCTAAAAGTCCGAACTACAAAAATCATACGGGGTTTGAGTGTTAGATCGAACTATTTTGTATATTCTAGGTTTTACCGGTATTCGTACTTTTACGGTAACACATACACTACCCCTCTCAGAGTTAAATGTCGACAAAATTAGGTATGTGTTTTCATTTTTTAGAGTAAAAATATTTTGAATGAGAAAAAAGGATCCTTTGGTGACTTTTCTGATAGAAAAACGAATCTAATTGGTATAATTGTAAAATTGTTGGTTTCTTACTTAATAATTTTGAAAAACATAAAACAGTTAAAGTAACAAAAATGTGTACACAAAATAAGTTTTTGATAAAATTGATTATTTTGTTATAAATATAATCAATAAAGGAATAGATACTCAATACAAGATTCGTTAGGTATAAGTTATTATAACTAAAAACTAGCAGAATTCCACATTTTTTTAAAGATTGAAATTGAAATTATGAAGTTGGATATTCAACGTAAAATAAAGTGAAATCAAACGATTTTTTTTTTTAATCTAATTACTGTAGATGTTTAAGTGTTCACCAAATGTATCATTTTCAAAATATTTCGATTCCGAGTTATTTATAAACAATTGCTATCTCAAATTGAATATTATAGGCAGAGCAATGAATACATTGATTTTACAATAATTTATGTAGTTTTTATTTTTAATCAGTACTTTTAATTATCATCTAGTAAAAATTCTTAAGAATTACCACGTTAGGCCGTTAGGGGTTATTTTTGGTAGCAAATTGGATCTAGTTGATACTTTGTGCCACTGGTCTCCGCAAAAAATAAACTTTTCGTAATCTGTTAGTTAAAAATTATTGAATTTTAAAGTTTGAGAACCCTTATGTTAAGATTTAATAATTTATTTATAAGTAACTATATATAATACCTTTATGGCTTTATATCTAACACACTAATTTTATAATACCTACTACTATTTAAATCATTACGTACGTATTTTTTTAAGTTATCATACAACTACAATAATATTATAAATCAATACTACAGTTCCGATAAATCGAACAAACTTCAGTATGACATCAAAGACTAAATAATATAATATTATATTAAATATTTTTACGTAAAGACGCATGGATTTAAAAACCAACTATTTAAGATATATATTTAAAAATAAACCACAATGAACGTAAGTGTAAGAACAGTATAAGATAAAATTAATAGAATTAATAAGTACTAAGATAAAATTATATTTTTTAACTTATTTTGTCGGTTGAAAAAAATCATGCGTAATGATTTAAATAGCTGTAGGTGTACAATTATTATTTAACCGTATAGTGTGTACCTACATAGTATATACACATTATAAATACTAATGTTTAATATTATCAAATCTTTAAGGGTTCCCTAACTTTAAAATTCTATAATTTATAATTGGCGGAAAAGGGATTCCGTTTTTTCTAATTTGGCGGAAAATAGAAAGTTCATTGTTATTGAAAACTGGCGATATCCCTTCACTAAAAGGAGTTAAACAGTAAAATGAATAACTGTAAGTACTTCGACGTTTTTATAAAATTTTTACTTTATCATTTTCTATAAATGGCGTATGATTTTCAAATATTATTTTGTTCTTATTGAGTTTATTATAGGTAAGTACCTATAAACATTTTCGATTTTTTTCTTTTTAAGACAAAATATTATTCATCGGGTCAAAATTTAAAAAATTTAATATAAGATTTCACATAAGTTTTTTTTGTATTTATATAATAATTAAAAATACATAGGCATAATTTTATTTTAAACACATTTAAAGTTTAAATAATAACAAAATTACGAAAATGTATAGCCAAAGAATGAAAATATAATAGTGTTAAAAATCAAAATCTAAAAAAATGAACTAACACAATTTTTTATACATATTTATAATTCAAATTTGGATGAAAAAGAGATATATTTACATAATTATTAAGTTATTACTTATTTGTTACTATCATCAATCTTTTTATTTTAAAAGTACCCATTAAATATTTATTTCAATTAAAAAAAAAAAAAATTAATGAATGATATGTCATTAGAAATTGTTAATTATTATTTTGTATAATATTTTATTATAAATAAATAATACTAGTAAGTAATAAGAAATAAGAATGTACATATTAAGGTCTTTACCTAAAATATTGTTTATAAATATAATTATATTTATCTCTGAAATTAAGGCTATATAGCAAAAACAATAAAATTATAGTAGTTAGAAACCTATGGTTAAATGTTAGTTGAAAATTTGAAATAATGAAAAAAAATTTTAATGACATCAAGTTAAGGAGTCCAGAAAGAAAGGCATTATTAGGTACACTTAAAGAAAATGAAGAGATAAATAAGCAAGACCAAATTCAAATTTCAAGTATTGTATTGTTATTACAATATGAACTAAAAGGTGGCATAAAATAAGTTGGTCTTAAGTACATGATATACCTGACTTATAGTTAGTTATATCATAGTGAAATTGTTATAAATGTTTAAATCTTATTAATGATGTTTACATAAAACATTTTTTTAGATTAATTTTAAGTTCATTATATTGCTGTGCAATGAATAAGAAATACAATTTAATCAAGTTTTTGAATTTCATATCACCTGAGTAGGCAGACCCTTACTGTAAATCTTGTGCCATCAGTCCAGTCTTGTACATCACATACTCCAGACCTTTGAATTCCATGTAAATGAGCTTAGGTATGTGGTCCTTTTTGAGAGATCGAACGTCCAGCAAGTCTTCCTTTGGCATAACTAAATAGTGATGTTTAGACTTCGGGAACTGGTCAGCAATGATCACTACGAAATCGTCAGAATAGAGAACGTTCGACGGGTCATTCATGGCCAGGATCAGGTTGTTCCGTGCTTCATTGAACATGATGGCGAAAAAGAATTAAAAACAAAATATGGACGTAAACGATGGCCTTCGTCGAGGGCCGCGGCACGTGGTGGACGACAACAATGCGGATTTACCGACTGACCAACCTATCAATTTGTTTTAAGGGACTTACAAGTTACTGACGGTCTATTGAACTTTTTTTTTTTTATTAAAATTCGTCGGACGTCGTTGGCCTCAACTCAACCGCCACGGTCAGTCCATACCTCCGTGAACGGAATACATAAAAAAAATGTTAATATTGTCATGATTTCAAGCGAGTAGTATAAAACTATTTTCCATGTGTAGGACGTCGGTGTGGTTTGCCGTAACGGTGGCTGAAATGCTGAATGGACTTTGTGGACTGAATGTAGGCGGCGAAAATGTGTGACGATTACCGTGAACACGGTAACAATAATGTTATCATTGAACGAATTCGACTAAATAATGATAACGTATTTTATTCTGCGTAGATTGTGTAAAGGGGACTAGGTGTCTGGGTGATTACTCTTATACAACTTACTGTGAACTGTCTACTCTACTGCAGCAACTATAGAGTATAGACCTTAACAGTCTATAGTATTATAACAAGTCACAAGATCTCCGTCGTTGTTGTCTACTCTCCATAGTCCATCTGACGTTTTGGTCTGTGAACTCGTCATTACTGAATATATTTTCGATACTATCGATTGCAGTAGATTTTCGACTTACCAAATAAGCACTGAAAAATATTTTCCGAGTATAACCGCTTACACCGCGGGCTACGATCTCGTGCCATCAAGCTTGACTAGACTCTGCAGCTATTCCGCGCTGTAGCGCATTTCACTGGAAGATGCCGTTTGGCTGTCTGGTGATTTAGCCTCAGCTTGCTTGAATATATACCCGCGGCTACCCACTTCTCAAGGTGCCAAGAAGTTGGAGAGACTGTACTTCAGGCACCTTTTGTGGAAGACAAGTGAGACAGCGGAGTTAATTGCACCATGGCCGACAAGTGAGTAACCAGTCATGGTAGAGGTCTTAGTAGTTACAGTTACGTCTGTTATACATTGTCGGCAGACTATGATTAAAGAACCTAAGTTAGTTTGTTGTTGTACAGAACTACAGATATGAATATCTATCTATTTTCAAAGGATATTATATTGATTATGTACATTGCAAGCCCTTCCAACTATATTATACAAGTAAACAAATGTGAAAGTGGACGTTGAAAACGTTTTGAAAAAAAACCATTCTCGTGGGATAAGCTCAAATATATTATGATATTATTTATTTATGAAAAAACTATATAAAACTTAAGGTTAATAATTACAGCCATTGAATAAAGAGTCAATTAAATTTAAACTCATTTTTTCTTACTAACATGTTCAACCTTATTTTCTTTTATTGGGTAAACATTTATTGAATTTTATAATTCTCTATTATGTGTTTTGAAATAACCATTTTTAATAATTAAATATAAAATTAAATAATATTATATATATTGTATAATATCCTATTATATTGAAACATAGTTTAACTATTATTGCTATTATTCATTATAGGCAACCTGATGATGTTGAAAATGTTAATGAAGAAGCCGCAGTATGTGCAGAACCAAAGGGAAATGAAGGTGGTGGATGGTGGGATTCATTATACTCTGCAGCTAAGTCTAAAGTAAATTTTTATGTTTCTCTCACTATTTAATAATTCCATTTATAAATAAATATATTTTTATTTTATAAAATGATTATCCCATTTTAGTCTGCTGAAGTGTTGGAATCGGTTAAACGTGATCTCGGTGAACTAACAACAATAGTCACCACTGAAACCAGCAATATTGTTTTAAATACTACCAATGTTGTGAAAGATACATTACAAGTATACACACTTATTAAAATTGTACTAAGCTTAAAGTTTTTGCTATATTTTTATAATCATGTTTTAGTTGGAAAATCCAGAATCTACTGCCAACACTATGAAAAAATCAGTAAGTTTGTTTCTTGACCAAATGTCAAGTGCATTAAACCCTTTGCCTGATGATGAAGATGAAGCAATAATGATTGTTGGCTCTGACACGGTTACTTTGTCTAGGCTTCAAGTAATTAATATAATTTGTGTAAATTTAATTTTATGTCATCTATGAAATTTTATTTTGGTAATTTATAGGCACAAATATATACACTGGCAAATGATCCAAATACATTTTTAATGGAAATTGATGATCAACTTGATAAAAGATATAAAGCTTGGTTGGATTGGGTTAAAAGTGGTGATAGTAGTTTGTTATCTAATGATAAACTCAACAAGATATTAAATGAGTGCACTCCATTACGTGAAAACTATCAGAAATTTGTGCCAGATTCTGTTTCTCATGCTGACTTTTGGTATCGATTTTTGTTTCGAAAGGCATTGTTAGAAGATGAAGATGCAAAACAACAGAGGCGATCAGAAAAGGAAAATCGAGAAGCTGAAAGAATAGATTTCAATAAAGGTAGGTTATTCTTTATTCAATTATATGTCATGTTTCATGGAGAGTATATTTACAATGGTAAATTTCAATTTACAGAGTTAACTCCATTGTCTGATATAGAACTGTCTGAAAAAGAACAAGAGGAGATATTGACATCATATGATCAGGAACGAAGAGTATCATCAAAATCTAATAGCCCCATAGAAGGTATAGTGTATAATGTAGTATTTGTTATGGTTTTTGTAACAAAAAAGTTATTTTTTTTTCTTATTAAATTTGGCAGAAATTAAGAAGGATTCAAAATCAAAACAGGAAGATATTCCATCAAATGCTTCTTCAGTTACCACTTCGAGTTTGGACAAAGGTAATTGTTGAGTATGAAGGTGTTACTAAAGTTTAAGGTGGGCAACTATCAAAACGTCACACATTTTTTTCTAACAATAAAAGATTGACTAAAATACTAAATAAGGCTTTGGATGCAAAGAGTTTTTCAGTAACATTAAGTTAATTTATTGGTGTTTTTGTTTTTTGTTCAGACGAATGGGTCAAGGATTTTGATATGGAAGACATTGAACCGCCCACTACCACCAAATGAGTTGAACTCTAATAACGTTTAGTTTTTCATGCCTGTCTTTGTTGACTATTGGGATATACATCTTGATCATAATATAATAAACATTATTTTTTTTCTACATACATATATTTCTATTTATAAATATTATTATATTTTTAAGTTATTTTTATTGTTAAACACATTTTTGTTTTGTGTCAAAAATAAAAAAGAACACTATCAATGTTGTATAATATATTGCTCATTAAAATTATTATTTTGACCTTGTAGATACATAATGAACATAAAAAAAAAAAATGATGAAAAAACGACTATAATTTATAAATTGATAACAAATTGGGATATGAAAAAATAATACCATAATATTTTATTCATAGGAAAACTTCAACAATTTTATTAAATAAATATTATTTTACAAAAGAAAAGGAGAGTTATTGTGGACAACATAACAAATTGTTTTTAGAAAAACTTAACAAGATTAAACTGTATTATTATTCATGGAATAGTTCGTATTTTGCTTATGTAATGTTTTTAAAATATGTAATTCTAATATGATTAGTTAGATTTATTCATCCAGTGATGACATGTAGATAGTGTTAAAGTTATTTTACTATAAAACACCAGTAATTTTTAGATAGTAAAAATTTTAAATTTGATGTACTACTAAATTGGGTTCAATTTATTTTTGTTTAACATTATTTGGAGTAAAAAATTTCAATGATTAAACAGTTTTTATTACTTTCCAATTATGATTTATACATATTATTTTATTAAATGAAAATTTAAATTTCTAACAAGTTATGAACATTTTTTATTAATTGATAGCTTCAAAATTTGTTTTATTCTTTGTAAATAATTAGTTACATTTGAAAATATTTGTTTGTAAATAGTAAGCAACAGTAGCACACAAAAGATTCTTTTATTTGTAGGATGTAAGCCGTATGCTTATTTAATGTAGCTCGTATTAGTAGTATTCATAATAATTTATATTCCAATATCTTTGGGTATGATTCTGAACAAAGCAATGAATGTATAATATATTAAATTTAAAACAAATAATGAAATAACTATTTGTTTTTGTGTCACCGTTAGATTAGATTAGGTTATTTTTAATAAAGTATTATCATATTAATAATTAATACGTACCTAATAATATATAACCATTGCAATTATCATGTATAATTAAAAATACTCTTTTTCATTTTTTAGACTAATGTCTTCATCTGGCATAATTTTGATATTCTGATAAAATGTCAATCATCAATAAGACCAACTTAATTTAGACTGTTCTTACAATGCAATCCTATTAAACATCATTAACCCATTTAGGTTATTATAGCTATGAATAAATAATTATTACAATTTATAATTGTATATTTTAGTATAATATATATATTAGTGAATAAATTAAGATAATTTAATGTTTATTATTTCATAATCAGCATTGAGCATATTATGAACATTAAGTATTATTATTATTTGATATTAGTCGTCAAAACATTTGAATGCCAAACTACAAGAAAAGCATGTATTTTCTGCGTTATAAAAATAATCATCTATAAGTTAATATTTCCTTGAAATGTAAAAATGTATAAAGAAAAATATATAAGTGAATCAATCTCATAACTCCCCTCATTGGTATAAAATCGAAGACTATGAAATTCCTAATTGATTATTTCCTTTGGACTTGAAGACCATCATTTGTTATAAATTATAACCAAAAATCAAAAAAAAAATTATATGTTAGCATAATTTATTTTAGATATATATGACTAAATTTAATAAAGTTATAAAAACAAATTATCATTTATAAATTATAACCCAACCAATAAGTATATTGTGGTTGCAGTCACACCGTATTGATAATCATTGTGTTAACTAACTACTCATCAGTATTGAATAAGATTAGTTAGTGGAAACAAAGCAATTTGTACACAATTATAAATTCAAATCAAATTATGTAATTTTATAATTAAATTCTAGCTAAGAGATGGACATATTAGGTTTTTTTTTTAATAATTTTTATCTCAGTGTAGGGAGGCTTTTTCCGTTTTTTTCATTTATACGTTTAATTAAAATAATTACAACTCTTATTTTTTACGTCATAATAACCGTTATCTATTATTGAAGTTATTGTAGTCTAAAGTCTCCCATATTTGGAAATTTGAAATCAAGTCATGTTCCACCGTGGATTGCATTCTAAACACAAATGTCCTTAAATTATCTATCCATAACGCCGTCTAATTATTTTTCTGAAAATAAGTTTCGGGAAAAGTTATTTTATATTATAATATACGATTTATCGGTTAGCGAACGTGTAAACATATTAATTTCAAAGCAATAGTAATAATGTAAAAACTCGTGGGAGTCGAGTAAGTCGACTAATTAATTTCTCTTCAAACATATAAAAACAAATTATGCTTTATTATTTTTAATGTTTTTATATACCTAGATATAAGAACAACTTAATCATGTGTTAAATTTTCAAGAATTTTGAACTAGTAAATAATTTTCTTATCAGAATTGTATGAGTCAAACCACTAAGCTAAATTAAGGTGAGAATTGGTCGGCGGGAATGCCGTGAAACGAAAGAAAGTCAACGGACAGTGCTACAACGCACCGCGGCGATCCTGATACTTTTCGTTGTTTTCGAGCATATTCGTCGGTCGTGTCTGAAGAATTTGAATATAGCATCATTGAAAAGGCAGATGAAAATGCTTGGTGAATTTTCTATGAAATGTAATGTGTATAACCATCATAGTTAGTGGGGTATTTAGGATTTTTTCAAAAAAGGGGGGGCGAGATAAATGTTGTCAAACATATCATTTAGGTACCTGTTGTGAGAGGTCCGGGTTATGAATATACTTACCTGTCATCACAATGACAGTTTTTCAAAACTGTTTGAGAATTGATGTTATTTGCAGAAATTGATTAGTACTTAGTAGGTACACACTTCTATTATATTTATAATTATTTTGTTTAAGCAACCATCATGATAAAATCGTGTAGCAGATATATTTGATTTTGAACAGTCGAACACAATCATAAGTCAATGACATCCGTATCATTAGTGTAAGTGTATGGCTATAATGAGAACCGAGTGGTGATGAGTTATAAATGTTATGACATATAAAATTAAGTAATATTATGTAATTCTAAATGATAAATATAACTTGTATTTAAATGTTTTAGTTTGATTGTTATTTGCGTTCTTAATGGAATTATTTAGAACGTCAAACGAAAATATATATTCGTAACATGTATATAGTTAATATTTATTTTATTTGTATTAGTTTATAACCTATAATAATCTATAATACGTTGTGCTCTAAAATAATATAAAACAATATTATACCGATCAGTAACAAAAAAAGAAGACCAATCGAATTTATCACTCATATATCCTCCGCTCACCGCCAGAAAATACGACACGACCACTATCAGCTGTATGGCGGTATGATAGTCCTTGATATTTGTTTTAATAAATTCCCGTTGATGTTGTGTACTTGTGTCACGCGGTGTAACTGAGCAACTATTATAACTATTTGTTTTCACATTACAAGTCTTAAATTTAATTTTTAGTCTCATTTTATAAAACTTGGATATAAACCGGCAATGAATTTATTAAACAATATTAATTATAAACTGCTAGTTCAAAAAAAAAAAAAAGAGGGAAATAACTTGTTTGAAAACAATAATATTATGATAATCTGCTGCATGATTATGCGATTTATGAAATTATATTTTTAGGTTATTTTTTTCAGATAATATGATAAATAACGTTCATTACAACACGCAAACGTATTACGTAACGTAGTACGTACTATACAACAGGAAAAATGTGAAATAAATGTACTTTTATAGTTGTTAATTGTTATAAATATATATATATATATATATAAATGGTATAGTTTTATAATCGTTGTTTGGGCCAAACTTTTCATTGAAACGGTGCTTCCAAACTGAAAAGCGCAATCATGGAAATCGTGAAGGAATAACTTGAAAATACTTGACATCAGTACTCGTACCTATGAAAGTGCTAACATAAAAATAAAATTAATCGATGGTCAAATGTCGTACACTATTACCTATACAGTTAAAATAGTTACATAATGTTTAAGTTTGAAGCACATATTATAATGTAAGTATTTAGTATACTAAAACTAAATAGTAGTTTATCTGAGTTTTAAATTAAATTACTATTTTACTTGAACTCTGATACATCTAAAATTTTATTCAGTCGTTATTGATACGTCAATACGTGCACTAATTTTGATTTACTCTAACTATTTTGAACTTCCTTTTATATCGTTGTATTTACCCGGAATCGCGGAAAAAATGACCACGGAAAAAAAACCCACGGAAAAAAAACCCCCCAAAAAAAACCTACGGAAAAAAAACCCAAACTAAAAAACACACGCCGGAAAAAAAGCCCAAAAAAATATGTTATACATAATATATTTACATTTATTTATAAATACATATTTTAAATAATATTTACAGTAGTAAAATATAATACTTTATTAAATTATACATACATACATACATACTTTTTAGCAATTCAAATTCAAATTATTAATTAACCCTTAATCAATGTTGATTTTGCTTAAATGAGTTTAACTTTTTTTTTATAGACTACTATCGAAAATTATTTTTTTAAATTATTATATTATTTAATTATTATGACTATGCGATCTCTCGTATTATAATTATTAGTTATTATTATGTTACCACAAACGAAAATATTTTGTATTTTTAATATTTTGTTCCTATGTTCTATTAAATAATTATATGATAAAATTATTTATATGATTGTAAATCCATTGTATAATTAACAATCAACTACAGTTTATAAAATATTTCATAATATAAGATTACAATGATAGCACTTTTTTTCCATGGGCTTTTTTTCCGGTGTGTGTTTTTTAATTTGGGTTTTTTTTCCGTGGGTTTTATTTTTTGGGCTTTTTTTCCGTGGGTTTTTTTTCCGTGGTCATTTTTTCCGCCTCCCATTTACCCGATACACTGAAAAATCAAAAATGAACACACGCCATCTGTGTAGTGAAATAACTTAAAGTTCATACCTACTTATAAATTAAATAGGTACCACTAAATTAAAATTGCTGATTGACAATCGATTGTATATTATAATATATTAATATGTAATATGTATTGTATAAAAATATTTTACAAATGCAATATAACCATAAATCTTATATCAAAAATGTTTTAAACAATGTTTTGTACGATATAAAAGGCATCTTAATTTAAAATCTTACTTTTTATTTAAAAGTTTTGTGTAACAAGTTTACAATTAAAAATGTCTGATTAATGTTTTAGAGAGAGACAACTTATGCCGGTTTTAACTTGACTTATATGTATATTTCCGTAAAAAAATTCACTAAATAACGGTATTGAACATTATAAGCGGATAATTGGTCACATTCGTGAAGAGGAGCTTAACATGTTTCTCATCCAAGTAAACACATTTTTTTAGACGCTTTAACCGTCTGGTGTGGCTTGATTACTTTTTTAGGGGGAGGATGCTTAAGACCCCAAATCCCTCCAATATCCGCTTATGTTGAATATTCAAATCGTTTTTGTACAATATATACTGTATAATTATCAAAAATATATGAAATATGGCATTACACTTAGAATTTATTATTGAAAAACGAGTAATATTTAATAATCTAATAAACATGCTATTATATAAATTAAAAAAATAAACAAATGCTATAAAATAAAAGTTAATTAGATTCAACTACTGTACATTCCCAACAATTATCTTCTATGCTACTCTTTAAGCACGCTTAAACCCCTTTAGCTCTTCTTTGGTATGAATGTTAACAAAACATTTTACTTCGATTTAGACCAGTGGTCTCCAACCTCTTCTATTCTACGCCCCTCTTTGTAGATTTTCAAAAATCTCGCACTCCCTCTATAAATTGAAAAAAATGTATCACCTTTTTTGGTGTACATTACAAATAAACTATAAAATATTCGGAATGACAACTTCTTTATTGATGATAATAATTATGAAATATATATAATAGTAAATAATAAAATGTAACAATCAATTAAGGTAAAATATTATAGTAATAAATTAGTATAAAATATTAATAATAGTAATAATTAAATAAAAACTGTATTTTGTAATAACTGCTTGCTCCTCCCCAACAATGTGTATATACGCCCCCCAATTTGGAAATCAGTGATTTAGACCCATTAGTCCATAATACCGATCTCCATCCTGTCGTTTCATTCTAACTGTTTCATGATCGCTAGGTAATTGATTTAAACCATCTCGAATGTCACGTTCAGCTGTAGCAATGCATCTAGACATGCACCCTTTTGTACATAGCATTTTGCATTCTTCAGGAGTCGATTGATTTGTATCAATGCAATTAAGGACGCATTGGAAATTACAATCAGTATATTCTTCGGGGCATAATCCATAGTGAAATATTTTGGTTTTCTGAATAGCGGATACACTTACAATTGCGATCACTAAAAATAAAGTATAAACCGGTAAATTTAAAGAAACCATTTTTTAAACTTTTATTATTTTAGTCAGTAACAGACAAAAATGAATAAATTTTAATTAAGAAAAATTACACTAGTGTTTAACACTAACTAAGGTAAATATATTATAATATAATACCTATATGTAATATAACACACACGACGTATTTATGACCGTCACAACAAGCGGACACGGAGCGACTATAATTAATATATTATATAGTCTAAAATACTTAATCTCGACTAGCTATAGTCTGGTCCGATGTCCGATACACAATATATTCTATTTGTATATGAGTGTAAATGTGTAATGTTTAAGTTATTAAACAAATATTAATCATAGAAACTTGAAAATCTCACTATATTATTACTATTTAAATTATAATTTTCTATGCATAATAGCACATTAATAACATTTTTAAAATATACAATATCTTATAATCTCTTATATTAAATGAATCTGATTATTTGGAGAATAATAAATTATATCATTGTTGTTGTTACCAATAACATTATTTTTGAATTTCCTTTTGAAACCAAATAACATGTATAAATTATACTAGTGTTTACTAGTGATACAGACTTAATAGCAAATATTTTATAGAATTGTGGAATACCTTGGTACTTAAATATTTATAAATACAGATTTCAAAGAATAAATGATGTAATATTTTATAATTGCATTTTTGTACCACATATAATATAATATAACACACGAGGTATTTACATAATTTTAAACTATAACAATACTATAACGCACAGAACGACTATAACGTCTGAAGTACCTAATCTCGACTCTAGTCCGGATCGATGTCCGACGGACAATGTATTTTATTTGTATAATATAGAATTTATACAATAGACCATTAAGTACAGGTACGCGTGTAGCGAACTTTATAATTATAAATGTATACTTCAAATAAATTTTCAAAATATCAAAGGGGGCATTTCTCCATAAAATTTTTTGAAGAGGGCAGTCGCCCCTGTCAAGTTTACGCCTATGGTACTAACAGTATTTTTTAGGCATAATTTTTTTATATAATCTATACGTGTTATCTCACTCGACACTCGATGAAAATTTGGGAATGATGTTCTTAATGTTCTTATACCTTATATAATAACCTGTTAAAAAAAAAAAATAGTTGTATTAACACGACTGAGCTTCAGTATAACTTTTTTCTACGAGAACCGTTTGCTAAATGTATGTCCATGACTGCCATGACATTCTCATAAAGAACATAAAAATAATTCGATTAAAATTGAATCGATAGCTATCGAGTTTACTTTATACAAAAAATTCGCTTACAGCTATATATATTGGTAAGTATAGATAACAATATTGAAACAGGCACAGTTAGGTATATAAGTATATTAGTATATTGTATTTATGAATATATTTAGTATATTCATACGGACAATTTTACCGTTACGCTTGCACTCTCTTTATGTATAGACGTAAAGTACACATAATGTATTGTTATAACGGTTTGGCCTACTTCCGAAAACCGAATAATTATTTTAATTATACCACTGTATTTAATATTACCTAATACAACAGTTACAATATTATATAGACAGTACATTAGAACATAATATAAATGATATTATATGCTGCACAGTTTAGAAAAAAATACAAATAATGATATGCTTACAATACTATATTTATTTTATAGTATAAATATGATTGAAGTACAGTCACTGTACCTATAACGAGTCATATATCCGTACCTACATCCGGTTCGACTAACTACATTACTATTGGTTAGGTACCGTAGAAAGAACTCATTCTAAAAATTAAATCAAAATATAGAAATATATTCTTTGATAAAATAAATTTTAGGTATAGTGAATAATAATATTTAATAAACAAATCAACATAATTAAATTTCATATACCTAGGTGATGATAATGTGTAGGTATGTATTAATTATTAAATGGGTTATAACATATTAACATGTAATACGAACTTTATTGTAATTATTGCATTCGCACCTATATTTTTTTTCAAAATGTTTTCTCTTTGAATGACTTTTTAAACAAAGTTGTCAATAATGCGATATGTGATTTAAATCTAATATAGTCAGTATTTTATACATTTTTCATTTTTAAAATAAAAATTTGTTGTGGACCAACTATTAAGAGACAAGTAATAACGTTAATATATTTATTATAGTGATATGTCAAAATATCTCTAAACCAAAAAGCTCTCCGCAAAAATATCCCATGTTACATAGATATTAATACATTTATAGAATACAAAAAAATTAACTACCTAAAACATTTAAAAAAAAATAGTAGATTGATATCCAAGACTATTAAAAATAATCGTCGAGCAGTATTTGTTTAACGATTGTCTCTGATCTTTGTCCCTTTCGATCTTAAATCTGGTCTAGTATTAGTATCTATGTAACTTATCCGCGTCCTAATTATTAATAATTATAAATTAACAAACCTGATAAGTCGTCTGTGGTTGTGTAACATCTTGCAAATAATTTTTACTTTTGTACTCAGTGCAGTATCAAATTATTATTTTTTCACTCTTTCGGTATATACCCACTGAATGAATTTCCTTCAAATATTTGTAGCATTTTGTCTTTTTAGTTTTGATAAATTTCAGCATATTTTTGTATAAAATAATTTAATAATTGAAATTAAATGTTCAATGCTTGCACCCACGCGTTGTAGGTAATAATAAAAAATGATACTATAAATACCATTATCAAAATAACGAATAACACACATTTACTTTAGATAAAGTGCAATTATTACTTTTAATGGCAACTTTAATATTAAAAGTTAACATTTTGAGCAATTATTTAAGCGGGATATTTTGTCAAGGAATATTTTTGTTGAGATACCTACTTTGGATTAAGGATATTTCATCATGGATTATGAAGAAAAAAAAATAATAAAAAATAAATTTTTACATACAATGTTGTCGTAAGTAAAAATTTAAATTACAATGACAAGGATTTTTAACTAATCGTTAAATTGTAATTATAAGAAATTAGAATTGTTGATAATTTTCATTATAATGTTAAAAAAAAGCATAACAATCTCACGTTCAACTTCCATAATATTCCCTAATTAAAAAGATTGAATCACGCATTTCAATATTGGCAATAAATTATAACGTGTATAGAGTATAATATTATAGATCATCATAGACCTATCATATATTATACACAATTAAAATAATAATAAGAAAACATACTTATAATAACACTAATTATTATATTAAATAGATATTATTTATTCGTAATTCAATTTTTTTTTTATATATATTGAATTGTTTAAAAAAATATTCAGTTTCAGAATAAAAAAATATGAAATTAAAAAAAAAACATGTTTTCGTTCAAGAAAATTAAACTTAAAAGATTGTATACCTATACACTATACAGTAATATATTATAAAAAATATTGTTTATGATGTGAGTCAAAGTGTGTTTTTATATTGATTTGAAATAATGATGAGCGTAAACATTTAAATCAAATTAAATAGATCGTCATGTCTATATAAGTGCCAATAAACCACATTAAATACTTCATTTAACGTCATCGGGTATAAAAATGTTTTTTTATCATTTGACAAACTACTCAAATTCCTTCCGGCGTACATACATGATGAATGATGATTCACCGGCCGTGTACATTCGAATCGCTAAACAATGGCCGGTTATCTTTTATTGTTGATTTATTCAAATTTTAAAATTGTAAATAATTGTCTACAAAAAGTATTTTAATAAAGACTATATTTTCAAATACTTTATTAAATTAACTATGGCATTTAAGGAATAAGGAGTATTTCAAAATTGGTTTTAAAGTAGGTAGATATAGACATTTTAAAATTTTAGAAAACAAAATTTAAATAAATTTAAAAAATGATACAGTGGGAGATGAGTATGCCTGGTAAATTACCATGTACATGGCACTTGAGAACGCGTACACTGAGGCATATTATATTAAAGTATAATATTACATATAAGTACCTACAAATAATATATTAAATCATAATATACATCATCCATATGTTATCATACGTATTACATCCGCGGCTAGAGTTTATCTCTTCGATTAAGTCAGTCTACTGAGAATGAGTAGTTCAGTGCGCGGTTTGTAATTATGAGTAACGACAATATTGTGCATAAATTATTATTTTTGTTATATTTACGTAAGCGGTTATTTGCACAGGACTGTTGACGCTCCATCACTTTTGAATTGTGTACACGTTCACGACCGTCAGTACTCTGTGATCAGATTTCAGTTTTTATCATATTATTTATTAGGTACGTACAGTACGGTATACATAAAATATAGTCGATGGTTTGTAATATACATATATATTTATAAATAATACCTATAAAGAATGATCAGTATTACTATACATATAGTGTTACTATACTCATATTTCTATATTTATTAATAAGAAACTCATTTATCGTTCGAACTTTTTGCGATTTTCAAGGAAAAAATAATAATTCTATAATTTATTGTAATTTTAGTTATTATTATTTTTAAAATTTTAATTATACGAGCAGTAGTCTAAATTCTCCAACAGAAATCTCATTCTAAACGTAACGTATTTTGGGTTTTTTTTTATTTTAGTTTAAAAAATACGAAAATACCTCAAAACATGTCATCAGACCTAATAAAATTAATTTCATTCTTGCAGTTTGGATATGCATATTTTGATTGAAATGAATAAAATACTAATAAATTGGGCTAATTTTTTTTTAAATGGGTGTGTTCAGATATGGAAGATACCCCACTCTCCCCATAAAATACGCCACTAATAAATATTACAAATAAGAACTATGATGATAAATTATAAATATTATAGGTACAATAAGATAATTAATTATATATAATGTTCATTTAGATATGAATTTGGCATGAACGGAAATTCATAATTTAGATCATAGTTATAAAACATAATTCGTTGGCATGATAAAAAAATAATCTTCTAAAGTATGATACATTGATATAATTACTTACGACAGTGGCTTACTCACGAGGGGGGGGGGGGGGCGTCATATCACTCATATCCCTCCCATGAACTTTTTTAAATGCATTATTTGCTTATGTTTCTCGCTAGTTTCGCTTTTCTCGAAAAAAAAAAGTAATGCATAATTGGTTTTAATTTTGTAATTATATTAATAATTATCAAAGATATTATAGGTAATATAAGATAAAATATAGATAGGCAGTTGAAAACTACAATAGTTAAAACAATTTTTTAATTCATTAAATTAAATTTTTTAATTTATATATTATAAACATCATTACGTTTACAATAATTATAATAATTATAAATTATAACAAAGGGGTTTTCACCTTTCACAATCATCAATCGCTATCGCCGTGTGCTTGTGCCATGTATACACCGAAATAATATTTTAATCAGTAATCACCAAATAAATAGTAAGTAATAATATATTAATATTAAGCGGAGTTCATGGACAGCTAGATCATTTGTCGTATAGTATACTCGTATATGAAAGTTGAACTTAACCGAACACCGGACATTTTCTGGTAGATCAGGGTTAACAATTAATTATACCATTATTACAACATCCAATCAAAAATCAAAATACGATAATATTATTATACACACGATACGACGAACAGACGAGACGTCATAGCAATGCTGTGAACCTAGATTTAAAACTTAAAAATTATAATTAGACACATACTATCGAACTTTATTAGATATCGAGAAATATTCTCTGAATATGGTCACACTGCTAGTTTTGCACCGTAGCACGACTAACCAACCCCAATCGACGTTGATAAGACACTTGAAATGTAAACAATATTTATCTCTCAAAAATCAATTAACATTATTTCCGTACAAGACTAAAATTAATCACAAACTGTTACTCAAAATAATTATTTTTCCATTAATAAGGTGATTATTGTTTATTAATTATCCATCGAAAATTCGAACACCTCCCCCTCCTCGTAATCATTAACACACGATTTGGCGAAAACGATTGTAGACACCTCCTCTTAATATATTATATTGCTCATATATTTTTTTCCCATAATTGTTTTCGAATGTAATGTGTGAGAAAGCTGTGACCTAAGATGTTTTCACTTGACCTGCCGCCAGAATCGCATTGCATTTAGATACAGTTCAATTTAATACAAGCTGGTTTGTTTTTTTTTTTTCAGCACCAACAGTTCACATTTTTATTACAAGCCATGAAGAAAAACAATGCACAGCAGCCAGCTTTGCATAAAGTTATAATGGTGGGTAGCGGTGGTGTTGGTAAATCCGCTCTTACCCTACAGTTTATGTATGACGAGGTATGTACAAATTAAAATATAAATATAAAACTTAATTTCAAAGTATGATAACCTCAGTTGACACGCCCCATTATAGTTTGTCGAAGATTATGAACCGACGAAAGCTGATTCGTACCGTAAAAAAGTAGTCTTGGATGGTGAAGAAGTCCAAATCGATATACTGGACACAGCCGGCCAGGAAGATTATGCTGCCATCCGTGACAATTATTTTCGCAGTGGTGAAGGATTTTTGTGCGTGTTTTCCATTACAGAAGATGATAGTTTCCAATCAACTATGGAGTTTAGGTATGTAATATATTAGATTGTATATGAGCAGTTTCAATACCTATCATTAACACAAAGTCATGATTAGATTTAGATTATTTACTAACTCTATATTGTATTTTACAATAATTTTTTTTCCACTTACCCAGGTGAATTATATAATTTGATAGATTTGTCAAATCTAAGAAACTAATAATATAAAATTTAATTAAGATTGATTAAATACTTAAAATATATTCATACATTAAGTTTTAAATTACAATACTTGCTCATATGACAATCAAACGTTTTCCAAAAAGTAATTTTGAAAATTAGGTATTGAAAATATAATTAAAAATGTTGAATTTTAAGTAATAATTCTGTATTGGAAGTAAATACTTAGGATAATTTTTTTGAATTATAAAAAAAGCTTTACCTGCAAGTGTTGTCTCCATCTTACATACGTATAATATAGCAATTTTGCTTTCAGTAAAACTGATTTTTTGTTGTTAACTTTAATATAAGAGCAAATTTACTTTTTATTTTAACTTAAAGATAAATTAATTATTTGTTACTTCTTTTTGGTTTTTTAAGATATTTTGACTTTTAAGCAAGTTATAAGTATTTTCATTTTTAGTATTGTACATATTTATTATGTGATTAAAAATTTAAATATTGTATAATTTCGACAAGAGATGATAAATAATGTTTTTACCTTTAAGTTTTATAATAGGTCAATAAACTCTAATATTTAATTTAACAACACAAAATTAGTTCTGCTGACAGAAAATTTGGTATGTTGTACGTTTGTAAAACACACTGTCTGCGAGTGTAGCATCCCATCCTTTTAACTATATCAATTAAGTTATAATTTTAAAACTGTTTTTACAAAAAGTAATTTGATTAATTTAACACATAAAAATGTATTAAATATTTTTACCTTTTTAACCTTTTTAAAGTTATTATTTTACATTTTACTTTATTTTATATCTATTTTGTAAAGAATAATCCTAACCTATATTTAGAAAGAATAATTATGCAAATTACATCCTGTCTTTTTGTTAATAACAACTGTCAAAAGTACTAGTTTATTTCAATGTAGAATAATAAATATTTTTAAATTATTTTTTAGAGAACAAATTCTACGAGTGAAAAATGATGAAAATATACCCTTTTTATTAGTGGGTAATAAAGGAGACTTGACAGATAAACGAAAAGTGTCATTAAACGAAGCTCAGTCTAGGGCGCAAGAATGGGGAGTGCCATATGTCGAGACATCAGCTAAGACGAGAGACAATGTTGATAAGGTAAGTGACATAAAAGATTAAACTAAATGCTTTGTTTGGGAGTTAACAATTATTAACATTATTTATAGGTATTTTTTGACTTGATGCGTGAGATCCGTGCTCGCAAGAAAGAAGACGTGAAAGGAGCAAATGGCAAGGGTAAAGACAAAGGCAGACGAAAGAAGCTGAAATGTAATATAGTGTAAATAGTTTGAACCCTCACCATCTCTGAAAATCTAATTCTTTATTATTTATTATAATTTTTAATAATATGCAATCAATTATTTTGATTTTGATTATAATGTCTTTCTCCTAAATATATATCAAGGATTTTAATTTTATATGATTTTATAGTAAGATGTGTATTATCTTTTTTTTTCTCAGACATAAGATTCTTCTTTCCTAATCTTTAATATATACATATTATATTATATTATATATATTCAATGTGTTCCAAATGTCTAGAAATATTTATTACGGGTTAATTATTAAAGAAATTTCCAAACTTCTCGAACACATTGTATGTGTATGTATGTATTACATATATATTATTGCTTAATACTTAATATAACATTTAAAATCCAATCACATATATTTATTTTATGTATTATTTTTATACAATTTTATTATATCATTTTAAAGTACAGAGTTGTTTTTTTTTATTTACCTATATCTTACAGAACATAATATGTGCAAAATATATATTATTGTAAAATAACAAGTAATAATATATTATATTATAAATTATTCTTAACACTGCCAAATACATTTAAAATATTGAAAAATACAACAGAAAAACTTAAACACTTACATTGTACTGAGATCAATATTCACACATGTGTCCACATCCGGTTGGACAGTACTTATTTTCCATAAACCATTGTTTCATGTGTCCAATGTGGCCACCATGTGCACATCCCCTACACCATGCATACATTCCACGTACAATCCTTTGACATAATGCACACCTAGCACATTCAGAATGTTGACAATTATAGCAGCGTCGATTGTTTCGTGTTAAACCTTTGTAACACCATCCACAAGTCAAATAAACTGAAGTGGAGGTTCGATGCAGTTGCAATATGCTACGAATGCGTGAGAGTTGGATAACCTAATTTTAACAGAAAATAAAACATATATTACTTTTAATTCAGTATAAACCATAATAAATTGAATTTTTTATTTAATTACCGTTGTAGCACATGACCACAATTTGAATTTTTTTAATAATTCAAGATAATTTAACCACCAAGATTCTATTTCACCGTGTAAAAGACGCCAAGAATGTCTAGGATTGGTTAATTCACTTCTGATTTCATCACTTAAAACAATTAATGCGCACACTGCTGTTTGTACATCACCTTCATCAACATGATGACGAAGAGCTTTGACAACAATTTCTGACGGATTCCACATGTCAAATTTAGCAGGAGAAGTTATTCGTAACAGCGGTGCAGAAGTTATGCGATTATCTATAAGATAATTAATGCCAAATTTTTACATCAAACACCAATTTTTAATCACTGTTATATAATTCTAACTTAATTTGTTTGCTAATGGTGCTGAGTTAGGTATATAAGGATCGTTCACAATTGGCTCATGTATGATTTCATGTCTTAAAGTTATTGATTCTACAGGTACTTCCCAATCGTTATCCTCTTCCACAGTTTTGCTATCCATCTGTAAACCTATGAAGTCAAATTGATCGTGTTCAGCATCTAAAGGATCAATTTCAGCATTCCCAAAATAGAAATCTCCCAACTGGTAAGGTCTATCTCCCCTGAGACCATCTTCGTCACTGAGAGAACCAATCTGGTTCTCCCCATCAAAGCTACTATCAATGTTTGAGCTGCTCATAATATCTTCTTTGAGAGCAATAAGAGACACACGGTGATCATATAGTATTCTTAGAACATTCCATAGCAAAAAAACCTATAAAATTAACATTCTTTAAAAGTTATTTAATAATTATTAAAAAAAAAAATATGTATTTACAGTTGTTCTTCCAACACTGGAAGCAACACCAGCATTGTGTTCACAGAGTTCTCCTATTGATCTTCCTATAAGTTTATATTGCATAGCACATGTTTGAATACATTCTGCTTCATCAGATAAACACATCACAATTTTTGGATCACGAAACACATTCATCTCACTTGATGTGTTTAATTCTTCTTCACCACTTGTCGTAGTTGAAGTCTTTCTATAAAAACACATTGTTTACAACCAAAACAAAATAGATTGTTTTTAACTTCAATCTAATATAATACCTAGAACTTTCTTTAGACTTTTGAATTTCTACTTTGTTTAAATTAACTGGACAACAAAATACAAGATCGCCATCTCTATTGATAGCCATACCTTGTTGATTAGCACTTTCTAAAGGCAAGTCAGCTTCACTTATAAAATTTTGATGCAAAGTACTATCCTAATGTTAAAATTTATATTAAAAATAAGTAAATATACTTTCATAAGTGTCAAAAAGTATATTACTCGATTTGTGGATAAAAGTACAAAAGGATCTCCTTTCCAAGCAATACAAGTTGCTACATCTGTGTGTTTAGCAAATGATGCATAAGGAATATAAGGCCTGCGTACGTCCCAAACATTAATGGCAGAGTCTAGAACCAAAGCACTAGAAGCCAAATGATATCTACGATATGGCCGCCATTTAACTCGTCCGACTGGGGCAATAGTGCTAATTGTGTACTCAGCAATAGGTTTATTTGTAACATTCCAAACCTAAAACAATATAGAATTTTATTTATCATGTGTAAATACAGGTTAAGCTAAATGAGTTACTTTGATAGTCTTGTCGCGACTAGCAGTTGCTAGAAATTGAAGCTCCGAATGCCAATCACAAGAAAATACTGGTCCATTATGAGCAGAAAACTTATTTAAACATTTTTCAGCTTTTCTGGTATCCCATATTTGAATACTGCCATTTTCTGAAGCAGCAGCAAATACATAACTGTTGTGAGGACTAAACTGAACATCTCTAATACTTTCTGAATCGCTGTAACACAATGATTTATTTGGTACCATGAAGGTTCAACTTTAATAATCCAACTATAAAATTACCTAGAATAAGTTTTAGGTGCTTCTTTTAGTCTCAAATCAAAACATTTTATTGTACCATCTTGAGAGCCTGACATCAACAGATTGGGTTCAACACAATGAAATGTAACCTTGTTTACAGTTCTTCGGTGGTCATAAAAAATATGGTCTTGTTTGTTCCTTGATGATCTGTTTAAGTTCCACGTAACTACTGCACCACCTGTTGTAGCTGTCGCCAAAACATTGTCTACACACAGAAAATAATTTAGTCAAAATCTAAATAAATAGAATAAAATTGCTACTACATTAATAGTCTATTATAAACAAAACATAATATTACAATTGTTTTTATGCATGCTTCCTATTTATAGCGCTATAGTAAACCAAACTTCAAATTAGTCTCATACATAGGTATAAAATAATGGTAATTAGGTATTCATAATATGATTTTCAACCATTTTTTTTTTTTTTTTTAAAGCATAATTATTTATTTTATACATAGTTTTTGATTTTTTCATGAACCAACACATAACAATTTGTTTATATTTTAAGCTCTCATAGTTTCATAAATTCTGAGGCTTAAAATAATAGTGTTATAAACTTATAAGTAAATTTAAATGGATATTGTCCATCTTACCGTCTGCTGGGTTCCAAGCAACATCCATGCTCGACGAACTCTGGACACTTGATGTTTTGCCACAGCGTAAATTGACACATTCTTTGAAACCTCCCTGTTCGATGAGAAATACCTTAAAAACTGGAGAAAAAAATGAAAATTAATTCGCTGGATACAGCGAAGGGAATAAAGACTTTTGACCAAAATAGACAAATCAAAAGAAAAGAAAAAAGCGACTTACCATTTCTGCCGGCAACTACAACATGTGTGTGCTCTTTGTTGAGCGCCAGCGAATACGCTGGACCATCGTGCAAGATGTGTCCCTTGCCGTTAGAGGCTGCTGTGGCGACGATGGGAACGACAGTGGTGTCGGCAGCGGCGGGGACTACTGCGGTCATCGTACGTCGTTGTCAGGTTCTAGAAAACGCATTTGTTATATCGCGAGGGACGTGTGTGCTATGCTGGACAAAACGATACATAAAAATTTGATCCAACAATAACGCGAAAACGACAAAATAACTATTTCGAGTTTGAAAAATGTATAGCTGCCGAAGGACGTGTTGTCGTTCAGGAACCGCGAAACGTTATCGTAAATTATAATACCGCCTGTAGGAATGACTCAATGACTCTGTTATCTATCTCATACCTCGGTGTGGCGGTGTCCATGGAGATAGTAAGAGTTTTAGGCGTCACGCATGCGCACCTCATGGTTCACGATCTACCGCGTCTTATCAATCGGTCCAGGCACTCGTCTCTGGACGGCGCAATTGATAACGGAGGAAAACACGCACGCGCATATATATATATATATATTATTTTGTTTTATTCGATTTTTGTTTTACGCCTGTCTACCGTACCCGCAATATTATTACTATTATTAATATTATTATTACTATTATATCGCCAAATCCCAGACGACGACACGACGTGAGATCTGTGCATTGTGTAGCGTGCGACGACGTAACAGCCAACACTCCAACATTTTATATCGACGAAATGCGGTCGGACGTCTTCTGAATTCCAAAGGCGCCGAATTGGTTGAAATTGTCGGGCTTCCACTGGCTGCTCTGTGATTTGTGGTCCATCCGCTGTTTGATCGCCGTCGACCCTACCCAGGCCATGGCAATGACGTTCGCCAGTTCGGTCACATAGATCGGATCCGGCTGTCGGTAAGAATAAGTGCATTTAGTAAATAACTTCGAGTACCAGGTTGTTTGAGTGTACACTCTATTTTAACAAACAAGTGGTCCCATTTATGACGAAAATAAGACAATCGTTAAATATCTTAAGTCTGAAATAATTCGTTTTCTTTGACAAAAGTCTGATAACAGTATAACCCTTTGACAATATGAAAAAATATATAAATTATGTACTTTATGGAATCCTTTTTTGACTTATTCACTTAGCTATGTACATAATAGATGATAGTTGATTGAAGTTTATCAAATTAATCAATTTTAGCATTTGTTCAGTTTTATACTAAAGATTTTATATTTTGTTTGTCTTTTTTACTCATTTAATAATTTTTTTTGAAGATACAATAGACAGTAATGTACCTATTTTACTTTTATGTTTCTTCTGTTAAATTAATATATTATCTACAATTATTATCTTAAATATCTTATTAGAGATATTAGGTATGTAAAGACATTTTAAACCTTTAATAGCCGATAGGTAATATAGATAAGAAGTCATACAAATGAAAAGTTTTATCTTAAATGATTAAAACAGAAATATAAAAAATAAAACATTTTAACCAAATTAAATGTAAAAATTAATTTAATATATTTTATTAATATTAGGTTTTTACAGTTCTATAAATTTACTATACATGATATTAAAGCAAAATCATTTTATTTACAATTAAAGATAATACAAAAAAATATAAGACCCTACAGCTATTTCATTTAAAGTAGATGTTGTGGTGATATAAAGTTGAAAAATATTAGATATCAAATTAATTATTCCTAATAATAAAACTACCTACTTCTTGCTTACTTTCTTTGCTTCTTAGAAAAATAAAGGTAGGTAATACTGTTTGAATTATTGATGTAAAGATTTTATTTACATTTTATCTGAGTACAACCAACCGGAAATAAAAAGTGTAAATTTTTTGTATGAATTTTATCCTTATAATTAATTTACTGAACATTTTTTAATTCATTATTGTTAACATAATATTTGTAGCCTATATTATGGAAAATAACTTATATTTTAACAAATTTTACATATTGCAATATAATTATTAATTACTTACATAATATTATAAGATTCACATAAAAAGTGATGATAAGATAATTGTCATTATTGCTGAAAAAAGTAAATAGTTATAAGCATTTTCATAATATAATAAGTAAAAAAAGAGATGATTTTGAATGTCACATAATATTTAAATTAGATATTAATTATATTACCTATTTATATAGTTAACTAGACAACTAGTGATATTTGGCACTTAAGGTATTTACTGCAAATAGAAAATTGATCAATAACAAAGCGATAACAGTTGTAACAAATATTAAAGAATATGTTTTGTAGTGGGCTTATTTAATAATTTTATTAAAATCAAAAACATTATTATATAAGATATACATATGTGTTAAAGTAATTATTTATCAAGTTATTTACTATGAGATAAAATACTTTTAAAATAATTCAATATTACAGTACCATTTAGGCTAAAATACCCAACATTTTAGATTCTAAGAGGAGAGATAAATTTATTAATATTACAATGTTTTTTAAATATACATTTACTGGAATCGATTAAACTAAAATAGTGGATCACATAATAATTCTTCAATTTGCTTGTTTATGCAACTAAAAATTATTATAGTATAGTGTAGATTATCAGTTAATTTTATTTTTGAATATTTAATGTAAATTTGTAAGAATTTTTTTGCTATAATATTTGGTTGATCGGAGAGTGAACTATGGTTAACATAATATGTTGTATACTTATAACAGATTTTGATGGGTAATAAGGTTTTAATAGTTAAATAAATTAATTTTATTAAAATATGTTGTATAAAAATTTATCAAGCGTTAAAAGTTAGTTTACGTTGTGTCAAATTTCCATTTTCTATGTATAGATATAACAGTTAATTATTGCAAACACTATCCTCATTCACCCTTCAAAACAATAAAAATTGACATCGTGTATTATCGTTAATAAATAATAATAATAATCGATTTTTGTTTCACCTCACGAGTCCCGTTAATGATTATTACTTGTATTAATATTTCTTCTTATTATTATTTCAGACAAGCTGTCGTCGAGGTTCGCGTACACCACCCAACAAGAGTTGACCCGTCATCGACGCGCCATAACCCAGGCCCCCAACCATCCATTGCCTACCTACAAGCTGGTGGTGGTCGGTGACGGTGGTGTGGGTAAAAGCGCGATCACCATTCAATTTTTTCAGAAAATGTTTGTAGCTGATTACGATCCGACCATCGAGGACAGTTATATTCAACACACGTGCGTCGACGATGAATTTTGCGTACTTGATGGTAAATAATTATGAATATAAATTATAATAATAATTAGTTATCATAATGCATCATAGCCCATAGATACTACGTTGTGGTGTTATGTATCGTAATTAATCATAAAATCGGATATTATATTTTTATAGTTGTTAGAAGTAATATAGTAGGTTGTAGTTTTTTCTACCTATTGTACGAAGTACATTCTGGGGTGTAATAAGGGGGGGGGGGGTAAATCCACTACAGATTTAATATTTTGTAGTATTCATTGTAACAGGTTTATTTTTCGGAAATGATAAAGTTTTTAGTTTTTTATTAAAAAACTTAATCCTCTCACCTAAAGCTGTAAATTTTCAATAATCCTGAAATTTTTTAAAAAAAAATTTTTTCATATTGATTTTGTCATTATTTTTTTTTTTTTTGAAAATTACAGATAACAGGCTATTTGTTAGTTATACATTTATACACCAAAAACTGAGGTACCGACTTAATGTTCTGTTAAAAAAAAAAAAAAAATTAAAAAGTGAAAAATTTCAATAAAAAAAAAAATTGTCAAGCTTACATTTCTAATCCCATCCCTAAGAAAAATTCCTAATTACGTGATTAATTATAATATTATACTAAATTACTATACCGGAAATTAAACTTATTTATTAGAAAGGTGCCTACGTGGTACATAAACCTTTCAATTTGAGAGAAGGAGCTCAAGACTTGCTGAAAATAATTTCTCACTGAAAGATGATATTTTATTTTTTTTGCTCATTTTTACAAGGTTTATTTAAAATAATTTTGAATGAGGTGGATTAATTAAACAAATTAAAGATACTTTAATTACCTTCCTAATATATATTTTATAAATTACCCAGTATATTATTTTATAACACTACGATTTTACCTATTGTTTTCGTATTTTTCCAACGGAACAGTCTATAAGTAAGCACTATTTTCTAGGGGTTAATAAACTATACGTATCGAATATAGATATTTAAGACGTTATTATTAATATAGTTGGTTTTATAACTTTGTACTGTTAGTATACTTCAGTGATAATAGGTGATTATTTCTGTTTTAACTCTATTTCCGGTCTATAATAACACCAAATGTGTTTTCGTTGTTAATTTACACAATAAACTGTAGTATTTCTGAACTATGAAGTTAATACCTTACATCATGTTGTATGTTTATTTTTTAACGATGTATTACAATAAATTAATGTATATCTGCGTAAATCACTCACAATAGCCGAGGGTATCTTATAATATATTTTTGTTATTAGTTGTTCATAATACATTACATACTTAGATAACAAGTGGCAACCAAATCGTTAAGTTATAGGTATCATATAGATTCCAGAAGCATGTAAATTGTATTGTAAAATGTAAAAATAAAGTAAAAGAACACTAGGTATGTTAATTTAGTCGAAATAGTGAAAAAATCACAAATTAACAATTTGGATGTATACAATACTATACACAGTACATATAGTATTTCTCCTAAAATAACAAAACGTTAGTATATTTTAAATATAATATAGAACTGTAAGATTAATATCTAAAATATATGGTTAGAAAATGTATGTAAAAAAATTGACGGGAGTCGATCACATATAATTGTAAAACCATTTTGGCTTATTTACTTATTTACCTATTAGGTATACTCTAGTTTTTATTTTGAAAAAATAATAAACAGGTATTCAATAATACTTATACTTGATATACTATAGTTAGTATAGTTCGCTACTATTTTTTTAAAAAATTCCGGAGACGATCACGCATTACTGCAATTAATAAATTTAAAGGTCGTGATGAAATGTATATGTAGGTTAGGTGCCCTGCAGCTGCATCAAGTATATAATACATATTGTACCTTATTATAAGTGCCTAAATATAATCCATTTCTGAAATATATTAGATTACTACAATACATTTATATGTATACTATAATATATATTATAGGTATATATATAGTATTATAGTATACTATTTTATAGTTATAATCATGAGTATAAGTAAAATAGAAACATAAGGTTGCACTTATATGTTGTGTGTTAAAATTATTATCATTATTAATATATAATAATTAACAATATCTTTACATTATATATATAATCAACGCTTTAAGTTTAGTTAAACCCGTGGGGAGATAGTAACCAATTATAACGGCGCCCTTTACCCCATTGTAATTTCTTTTCACAATACGACGTCGCATAGCATGGGGATATAGCTAAATTGGGACATTAACCTGGTATATTTCAGCCACGGTAAGTATAATCCAATTTAGAATGGTGAAATAACGCTCTATGTATTATATAAAGTGTGTTAAACACATTTGTAAACTAGTTGTTGTATACATATGTACCTACTGTATTACGCAATGTTAATCGACTTCGAAAACTGCAGTATCTGGACGCATACTTATACATACAAATCGTGTTTATTAATATTTTGTGAATAGTGATTAGGTGTAAGTACATCATTGTACATGCGCAAATCGTTTTGAATATTTAAAAATATTAGAAATAATAGACACATAATAAGAGCGGAGTGGAGAACTCTTTAACAGTTTTCGTTCGTTTTGCATTTTTATACTTCCAACTTTTTCATATGTTTAAGGGAAAATTATTACTTATAATTTTATAAATTACTATCGTAATATTATAAACTGCTATGGGAGTATCGGAGTAGGGTTGAGAAAGTTCTGATTGTGGAACATTTCGATACAGCGTTTTTATTTCATTTAAAGTATCGATACGATACGTCATAGGCATTGCAGATCCTACAGAGTTATAATTTGTAATAGGTACAATGTAACGTGATTGATAAAAATTACAATGTAATATTTTGTCCTTAAAATAATTTTGGTAACAACGTGTGTGCGCGTAGTGTACTGTGTACATAATATATCTACTGAAAATAACACATTATGATACATTATAGGACATTCGTGATTTGTCGCTGTGTGAATATTATAAGTATAGTATTATTTATGATTTAGAAAATAATATTAATGTCAATAACTATTACTCACTCATGATATAGCTGCATCAGCTGCTCCGACAAAAATCGTTGCAATACGGTTATATAACGTGCGACCGAGAAACGTGAATGAAACTAAATTTAAAAAATGGAAAAAAAATGCAAGCCAGATCCTCCGATAGTGTGAAACGCTCTGCTCGCTACCAAAACAAAACAGAACCACGCGCACGCACACACTTTTATATTGTTTAAATCCCATTATGCCCAGTGCATCATATATATATATATGTATATATCTCCACGTAATATTATTATTATATTACCCCTTCTATATGTATATGTATGTATGTGTTGTCGCGTCGCGTTTATTGTATCCACGGTTTCCGCGCTCCTATACAGCACGCACGTCACCAAAACGTATTAGTAATTATTATAGGTACATCGTGTACACATGATGTATAATAATATTCGAACATAATATTATGAGTTATGACCGACTTAAACACAAGTCGTCGCCGCTGTATAGGGCCCCGTGCATTAAAATAATACTTGGTGTGCGCGCGCCAACTGTATATATATATATATATATGTATATAGGTAGTTGTTTGGTATATATAATATGCTACTTGTATATATTATAGATGTGTACCTATACCTGTTATTATTATTATGGTTTTCATCACGTGTGTCGTGCGGAGGACACGTTAATGACTATATATAGGTATAATATGTAATTTACTATACTTTATCATTATTATATACCCACTATTGTAACAATTATATAGTACTTATAATTTTGTACTATATGATCGGTCAATTTACATGATATACTGCAGTGTCTTATTATCGAAAATGTATAAAGACTCTCACTCAATGACTAAATTTGTTTATGGTAAACGTCCAAAGTTCGTAAAAATCACGAAATGTTGTAAACAATAAAAAAAAATTATTTAAAATACAAGGTTATGCTTAATATAATAAGTTTTTGTTACTGCACCGGTTTAAAATTTTATTGAATTTACATTTATTGGGCATAATTATTTTTTTATAGGACCTATTCATATTAGAAATTAAAATGTCCACTAAATTCGACAATTAAACGAAATATTACGATATTTTAATTGTTTTATTGTAAAATTCAAGAAATATTAATCGCAGAGACTTGTAATCTTTACATTTATTACTTATATTTTACAGCCATGCATGTATTATAATTTATAATGTATAGTCGTTTAATTGTTTCCTGTGTAGAAATAGGATATTTTTGTATACCTAGCATAATACCTACATCGGCTTAAGAATAACAACAATTGAAAACTCATAATTTTAAAAGTTCATAAAAATCGGTTGATCACCATCACCAACCGGTTTATCACCCTACATATAACCTTAATGTGTTGTTGAAAACTTATAAGCAAAAGCACTGTTAGTTACCCAGGATTTCAGAGAAAAATAATATATGAAATTAAAATTATGAGATACTGTTAAAAACCTTATATCATAATATAGTGTCACGTTGTCACTTCGATCTAGGTACTTAAAAAAAAAAATTATATGTTTTTTTTTTAAAAACTATGTTATGTATTATATATAAGGTCTAACTTATACAATTTAAAATAAAATCACAACAATTTTAGAGCAACTTGCTAGATCCACCGTTTATAATCGCGTCTCGTTTTTCGGTTAATCATCATTATAATATATTTCATCGATGTTTGTATTTATTTTGTCCACAGTGTTGGACACGGCCGGCCAAGAGGAGTTCAGTGCGATGCGAGAGCAGTATATGAGAAAAGGAGACGGTTTCATGATTGTCTATTCGGTCACTGACCCGAACAGTTTCAAAAACGTTCCTAATTTTTTCACTCAAATACTTCGGGTCAAAGACAGGTGAGTGTATTTATAACAGAGACAAATAGCCATCGGTAAGTAGTAAAAAATAAAAATATTTTTCCTCTTGTCAGAGATGAATATCCAATACTGCTGGTGGCCAACAAGGTGGACTTGGTGCACTTACGTAAGATCAGTGAGAGCGAAGGTCGCGCAATGGCCAACCGATTGAATTTACCGTACATGGAGACCAGCGCCAAAGATCCGCCACAAAACATCGACGGCGCTTTCCACGAGGTTTACTTCACTGTGTTATTATTATTCTTCGTATCATAAAAATAAATCATTTAAAATGCTAGGTTTTATCAATAGAAATTAGAAATAGGAAAATGTTTAAAATCACTATGTATGTCATTAGTAAGATCTAACCTCGAATCTGGTTTAGGTACTTATTTGATCTTGTAATTATTCAAAATATATGTGATAATGTTCAACACAAGTTTTGAAAACAATTGCTTATGTATCTAACATACATATCAATAAAGATACCATTAATGTTTTTGATAACTTCTTGAGCCTAGAGTCACCAAGTATAAGACGTAAATTAGCAGATATCGTGTTAGTTTTATAATGTTTTGAACTTCATCGACTATTGTGAATTGTTATCTAAAACTAGTTTCCACATACCAAAACATAAGAAACATAGATCTATTTATAATTCTTAATTATAATACTAAAAGTAAAAATAATACATATTTTACAAGAGCTTTTGTTTTGGCCAATAAGATTTCTGTCAAGTTAGATTTTTTTCACAAAATATTAAGATTTGATGCTTGAAAATTAATAAAATTATTATATTAATATTAATTGTGATATTATATACTATGAAAAGGGCTTTTACCTGTGAAGAGTATAAAAAAATTACTTTGATAATTTATGATGATAAACAAATTGAAAATTAGTAAATTTTTATATTCTAAAATATAGTTTTGAAAATGTAAACATTTTACAAGTTGTTGTCTAGTCAAAAACATATTTTGCTTAAAAAGTTTTCCTCCTTTGTTTAAAATTGACTAAACACCAAGCAACTAAATTTCAAAATAGTTTTTTTCTTCCCTACAGGTAGTGCGCATCATACGGAACCATCCTAAAGAATTATCTGAAGATCGTCGCCGTAGACGTCCTAAATGCTTAATCATGTAAACCACAATGTCTTGTCAACATCATATTGTGAAAGTGCCTGAAGAAATGATAACAAACGTCAAATTTAGCATAAGTGAAAATAAAAAGTAATCCTTATCTATAATTATGTTAAATAATTTAAGTCAATAATTTAAGATTATAATATTATTTGTGTACAAAACTGCACAAATAAGATTGTAACACCAAGTAAAGTCTGAACACTATTTTGAAACCATTTCACAGATTTACAAAATATACATAACAATGCTTATGTATTAAATTAAATTTTTTGGTATAGGTTTAAGTAATGTCAGATACATTTATACAGAGAGTATAAATAATTAAACATGCAATTTTATAATGGTCAATAGACTGAAAATAATACAAAAATTTTTCAAATGCTTTACATTTATTTTATACAACCTATATGTTGTTACAACTCTAATGTACAATATTTAACATTAAAATATAAGTTCACAAAAAAATGAAATTGTTGGGTAATTTATTTTCCTATACTGTCCACATTGATCATATCCTCAGCAATGTTGTTAGGAGATGTTTCCATGTCATATATGCTGTTTGATTCACTTTTACCCGAAAAAGTATCGTTAAACATGTCCGTTGATAAACTGTGTTGACTGAAATTATTTCCTGGTTTTGACTCGGTCAATGTTTTGCTACTTTCAGTAGCAGACAATACATTGTTAGAATGAGATTCATTTGATTGAAGTGTCTGTTAAAAAAAATTTCATTTTATACTATTCACAATTTTTATACATTACAATTTTCACAAAATAAAAAGATTTGAATTATTAAATTTGATGAAATGTATAAAGAAATTATTTAAATTCAATATATAAATGATATAAATATGTTGTACTTATACTACATTTTATGCTTATTGTAAAATGTTGATTGGCATCAATTTTCAATTAATAAATAAATAGGTACAGTTAACAGTTAAGTTAGTGTAACAGCTTAACAAGATAGTAACAGTGTTTTGAAAATATGGTATGACAAAAGGTTAATTGCATCAAGTTCAAATATGTTACCATATTTCTGAACAGCACATTTTAAGTTATTTATATTAAAAACATACCATTGGTGCCAACTTTGAAACTTTTGGAGTAGAAGGTTTTCGTTTTTTTGCTGGAGTTGGAGTAGTTCTTTGGGGACTAATAGACTGTTTACTTATTCCACTTGAAGAGTTGTTTGCCGGTGCTTCTTTTCGCCTACAAAACATGTAAACATTAGTGATATTGTTTTAATTTTATAATATATTAATCTACTGAAAATGTATTTTACCTAAATTTAAATAAAACAACTTAATATAAATATTTACTTATTTAAGAGAATGCCTACCTATATGTGTTGTCTCTATCTTACTAATGTATACCATACCAAAATATATGTTCAGCAGTTTCAATTTTGTGAGTTTAGCTTAAATATTGGAGTGAAATAACCAATTATTAAACTTAATGGTAAAAACTTTATTATCTATGTGCTGTCGGCGGTTTCTTTTACAGTATTTTAAATAATTAGTAGGTTATGAGTATGTAAAATATTAATACTTAAAAATACTCTACATTTACTTGAAAATTTAAATATTGTAATTTGTAATAAATCGATGTTATTGAATTTTTTTTTTTTTTTTTTTAATTTAATTAAGAATTTTAATATTCCATTTTTAAGGTATATTTATGAGTTATGACAATATGGCTTAGATAATAAAATATTGTTAACTTTTACTATAGCAAACTTAATTTGCCTAAAACTAACTCTTAATTCTGAGTTGATGATAGTGTTGATTAAATCATGTAAGTAGTTTTCACAAAAGATCGAATAATAAATGGTGCCTAAACTCTAAGAAACTCAACTCTTGGGATCTTAACTACACACCTGGGAGTTTCTTCTCATAAGATAGTTAGCTATAAGTTTGCCTACTATACAAAAATTGTATTGGTTGTTAAACTCCCTCATCCATAAAAATTAATTATGTATTAAATGTATGATAGATAAGTTATAAGTTGATTATTTGTCTTTTCTACATTTATATTTTCTAAATGCTAAACACATTCAAAATCAAAAAAATATTTAAATATGCATACAATATTCCTAAAGTTAAAAAAAAAAATTTAGGCTATAACATAGATAATGGTATAGGGACATAGGGTACTCATTTATGAATTTTATAATAATTAACTTAAAATGTTGATCACTAAATTACAATTTAAGCTTAATGAAAATCAATTAGCCAAATATTTTAAATATTGATAGAAATACTGATGATTTAGATTATTATAAGATATATTCTTTTGTTTTATGAATATACCTAATAAATCTTCGTGTAATCTATTTTGTTAAGAGTATAAAATTATAGGTAATAAAAGTATTCTGTTTAATTATAGTCTGTCCATAACTATAAGAAAGATTATTAACATGAGGTCATACATTGAAATGTATATCATAATATTTGTGTTTAAAAATCAAACATTCTTTTGTAGTCTACTTTACAGAAACATGGATTAGTTACTTCTTAGGTTCTGGCTTGATAGAATCGCCTTCGTCTGATGACTCAGTTAGTTCATCATCACTACTGCTGAGATCTACCATTTCATACTGTATTAGCCTATCTAATAGAGCATTTTTGTCTCGTGATGCTTTTAGTAGTTTTCGTTGGGTGTTTTTCAAGGTTTGTTGAAAGATTTCGTTTTCCTGGAAAATAACACACAAAATACATAAAATAAATAAATTTGTTAACGATAACGACGTGATATTTAAAGGTACTCACATAGACCAAAAGTCTCAATTTTCTTTTCATTTCTTTATATTGTTCCTTGTGATTAGACTCGGCCAAACTAGCTTCATCAAACGTTTCTTCGTTGGCCACCATCTTTGGGCTCCCCGAACACTATGCAACAACAAGAAAAATAATATTAATACGATGGTTAATATAAATATTAAATATAAAAAAAAGTATTCAATTTTACCATTTTAAATTTTGAAAACAATAATAATAAACAAATAGTTATCTATGTGTACTGAGTGGTGTTATCAACCGATAACAAGTAACATTATTGATTGTTAAAAAATCTATTCTGTGGACTCTGATTGCAACCATTATATAGAGTATAGACAAATAAAACGATTGGTAGCTGTAAGCAGTGTGCCAGTGTAGTCAGTGTAACATGCTTTGCCTGTTGAGTTTTTGTTATCAACAGATTTATGTTTGTCAGTTATAATCTCGATTAAAGATATACCAAATACTGTAAATTATTAATAATTTACAGTATTTGGATATACTTAATATATCAGTTAATATATCTTAGTAATTAGTTTATTATATTCTTTAAACGTTGTTATAACTTATAATATAATTATTATAAACACCGACAATCAATAATCAGTCGACTCACGTTTTTACTTAAATCGTACGGACCGATTAATTTTACGAGTGTTCTTTTTATCAGCAGTTTGTGAGTTTGTCAGTCATCGTAGCGGTTCGGCCATGGTACGTATAATACTCAATAGTTATGCTACTATTTCGGAATGCAACCTTTGATAGCTTGATGTCTAAACTGTTTTTGCCTTTGTACCATGTATAGCTCCGGCCTAAAAGTACAAACCACTAAAAACAAGATTTTATATAACATTATTATGTTAATGATAAATATTTAATTATTATAATTATTGTTATTTTTTTTTTAAAAAAATTTTTCAAAAATATCAAAATCAAAAATGAATTTGAAAACCACTGGAAAGCTTAAAAAAAATGTTAACTTTAAAGGTAACATGAATTGCGTCCGGGTTAGGTTAAAATCTAACGCAATTCACTCAGAAAGGTTCGTCTACATGTTTTAGTAGTTTAGTACTCAATTCGTGAGCACCGCGAGGACTTGGAGATTGGAGAATAACGAGAATTATGGATTTGACGATGGGCAATTTATGATTTATTTTAATATTATAGTCTAGACGTTCATGCCTTAATGAAATATAAAATAAAAAAGGATGGCCAAGTGCGTAAGTATCTAGTGGATTTAGACTTAGAGTAGGTCTCTTTAATAGATGTGTTAAATTTGAATGTAATAACCGGTATCATTGTATACGAATAAGAATAACGATTCTGAACGGAGATGATTTGTCAGTTAAGAATATATATTTTCCACTGGGTGATGAAGAAGGTGGTTTATGACCTAAATAATCTGAAATTAAATCATGTACAGAAAATTGAAAATTCCAATTTAAACAACTGGTGTAGGTATGTTTCAAGTTTCAACGACTAGTAATTTTTAACTATAACAAAAATCTAAAATTAATCAATAGTAAATCGTTATTTTACGCTTGAATTTTTGATATAAAAATTTAAAGTTTAGGTAACATTTTTTTAGTTGGCTAACTTATATTATTAGGTAATATAAAGTTATTGTACCAATTTATATTTTTTTCGTAAATTGGAGTATACCTTTACCAGTAGATAATGTTTATCATGTGTTCATGTACACGCACACACGATAAAATCTAAAGTAATTGGCAATGGTTTTTCTATGATAAGATTTTCATGATTACATAAATAAAAACATAAATATGAACATAAACACGTATCTGGAATACCGAATAATAATAAATGTCTGTAAAACCACTCACCTATTATTTATTAACTTCTGTTCCTTGATAGCATGTTTACTAATCAGATTATTTTTTGAGCTTATTTGATATATTATGTATCGCATATTTTTAGACAAATAATACAAAACATTATATTAGTATGATATTTATTTTTTGTTTGATATAGCAGTACGAAAACTTCGCTGACCGGGTAGCTGGTTTATGTCTAGAGAAATTTGATCAGCTGCCGGGCAAAGGCAAACCGATGTCCGGTAAAGAGTGGACGCTCTTGTCCGGCGTTGTACAAGTAATTGATGACTTGGGTCCGCCGAAAGTCGTCTCACTGGCCACTGGCACTAAGTGTATTGGCGCCGGTAAGCTCTGCGATAAAGGCACTGTGATCAACGATAGTCATGCCGAGGTGAGTCGACAAACGAAGACTACTTGTATAATATGTATTAATGTATATGGTATAGGCACAAAAAGGGTTAAAATGCTAGGATGGTTATAGCAGTCCTCAACAAAACTGTATAGTTAACTTAAAATAATCTGTAAGAGGTTCACCTCCTTCACATATCATCAAACATTTTTTTAGTTGTATACAACGATTTGTTTTTTTTATGTATTAGACACTATCAAGAGCCAAGTTAGCTTATCATCGTACATAAATTGGTCTACCCAAAATTATATTTTATACACCACCGCTATTATTACGAATATTTTATTGGTTTTTTCCTTACATTCATAAGACTAATACAATTTTATTTATCTATTACATTAGAATATAATATTATACAAACAACTTTTTTAGTAAGTATTTTTTAGTGGACTAACTGTCTAAATCTAAATCTGTGCAGTTGTTAAGATCTAGTTGTGACAGTATATTATACAGTATTATACCCTATTCCACCTAAGAGTGAACCACTCACCGACCAAAATTCGTTTTTTTCGCGCATGTTTGTTCCCACGGAAGCGCTGACGACAGCTAACAACCAATCACAATGCTCCTAGCACTCGTCGGGGGGTCCGTCGACTGCGCAGAAACGGTTCACTCTTAGGTGGAATAGAGTATAGTTATTAGGTGATGGTCATCTTATGTATAGTGTGAATATCGTGATGATGTTGAAATATCGTATCGATTTTTAAATAATCACCACTGCCAATTTCGTGTGCACCTACTGCACCTAGATTCGGATTATACTATTTGTTAGTAATAAAAAACAATTTTTTATGAATATTTACTATTTTTATTATTAAAAGTTTTTAAGTTTTTAACTTTCTTATACGATAACACAAATTTCTTATGAGTAGTTCATGAGTTATTGGTGTTTAAAATTTTGATGGTGGAATAGGTTGTGATAAAGGAGCAGTACTCCGTGAAACGTTAGTTCACTATTCCTTGTACAAAAAATTTAAATTACTTATAAATTATAACAAACATATAATTTGTCTGAAATTTTGAACTTAATTCATATTATGTTTTGAGTTATAAAATTTAAAATGTATGTTTTTGTACAAAATAAAGTAAAGACTTTAAATTTTAAGATTATATAACAATAAAATTAATGAAAAACACAATTAAAAAAAATTCTTTTATTGCTTACAACAAACAAATTAGTAATTACTATTATTTAAATGAAATATTTTTTAAAAACCTTAATAGTTTTAGAAATAATGAGTGATTCATGATGAAAGAATTATCTGATATAGTCATCTAGTCACATTTAGGTATAATATATAATGGAAGTTGACTGCTCTTTAATTCAAAAACGTCTGACGCAATCATATTTTGATACTTGTGAGGGTTTCAGGTTTTGGCGCGCAGAGCTCTGTTGCGGTATTTCATCCAGGAAATCGAATCTGCTCACAAAAGCCGTCCGTCAATATTCGTGCATGCAGAAGCAGCACTTGAAGATGATGATTGTAGCTCAGAAAATCGTTTGGTTACCGGTAGTCCTATGAAGTTGCGACCCGGTGTGTCTTTTCACTTTTTCTCTAGTCACACGCCGTGTGGCGACGCGTCGATATTTCCAAAAGACGGAGGCAAACGGATGGCAGTGGATGGCAACGGCATAGAACCGGACGCAAAAAGACGGAAAACCAACGACAATGACAATGCCAATGACATACACAGGACAGGAGCTAAATGTCTGAGCGTAGAGACCAGGCAGGACCCTCGACTTCCAGGCGCGGCGTATCACGCAGTCGGAGCGGTCCGAACCAAGCCGGGTCGAGGAGACCGAACACTATCCGTCTCGTGTAGCGACAAATTGCTTAGGTGGTGCTCGTCGGGTATACAGGTTAATTATAGGTATTTATATTAATAGTATTACGACACATATTATGCAGATTATGTCGATGGTGATCCGTTTGAGTCACGTCTACGCCAATTAAATAGTTTACTATAACTGTTCAAATAATCTTTATCGAAATTAACGTTTTTTACTTAAAATATTATGCTTACACAATTATTTTACGCTTTGTGCATGGCTGGTATAATGATTTTTTCGACAATAAGTCGGACACTAGTATTTATACCGACCTCTTAGTAGTATTAAGTATAGTTCTAATCCAAGGCCTAAACAATGTATTAAATTCCCCAGAAAATATTTTACAATAAAAATTCGTTTTTCTGTGTACTTTTTGCATGTAATGAAGTAAAGCGAAATAGACACGTTCGTGCAATATATCATGTGTATTCTTTCCACTTATATGTAATATATACTATTCATATATATTGCGCATATGGTCTGGATTACTATACCTTCTTATATGTATATATGCACACTTATAATACTATGGTGTATGTTTATGAAGGATTATGATGATGCCACTCTTTTTAGTATTACTTAGTTATGATAAGTGGCTGTATCATTACAGTATTTTGTAATTTTTTAGGGAGCCTTGTTGTCACTGTTCGTCGAACCGGTATACTTGTCGTCGCTGACTATTGGCGGTGGTTGTCCGTACTCTGAATCGGCCTTACGTCGGGCCGTTATCGAAAGGGCAAACTACTCCGACGACGAAGACGCTCGATCGCCGTCAATCCCACCGCTACGGCTGGCGCGTTCTGCTTTGGAGTTCGAATACGCCAAACACCGAGTAGCCATAGACTGTAAGCCATGTCCGTCTAGTGTGGTATGGTGGGAAGACGATTACGGTGATGGAGTGGTAGGAGGCACGAACGTGTCAGGCGGGTGAGTAAAATCTATATTTTTATGATCTTAACTTAGGCAATGACAACAATTTATTTTGTTCTCTAAAATCGTCTACATTTTTTGTCATTTATACTAACAATTTTTCATGTTTGAAATTTTAAATAATATATTATATTAATATATAATGTATTATTCATGTATAATGAAATGTAATGATACGAACTTCTGTTTTTTAAGAAATAACCATTCTTTTTTACTTAGTTTCTTTAGCGAATGATTTTTATTAAAAATATTGATGAATTTATTATTCGCAACATTTAAATGAGTACTTTCAGAGTTAGTAATTGATTAATTGTATTTCAAAACTAATAAATTTATTCTATAATATATATCGACTTGTGTACAGAATGTATAATATAACATTTTTGGTTTCTCGGTGTTTTTGCAGTCGTCACGAAGTGTTGGTGAACGGTCGCAAACAGGGCGCGACGAAAAAGGCAGTAGACGGAAAGGCAACTGGTTCTTCAGCGCTGTGCAAAAAGTCGCTGATCGACGCGTGCCGGCATTTGTTGGCTAATGATAGAGATATCACTTACGCTCAGATAAAGTTACAGGCTACATCGTATCGTGATCGATGGACAGCTGTTAGGCGTCGGTTAGGTTTCTGGACGGTTAAACCAGAAGGTTTATCGGACTTTACGTGACGCGTGATAATAACCAACAATTTTTTTGGCACCTTTAAATTTCATTGGATTGAACTTTTGGCGTGCGAGTAACGTTTTTTTGACTCGGTGGTCTTTGGTTGGTCTGACTGACGGTAATTTCAGTCAATTTTGTTTACTATTGGTGTTAACGTTTAAAAACTAAATATCTTCTCAGTTCTCACATTTTTTTCCGTTATTAAAAAAAAAAATTAAAATGATTAATTAAAGAAAATGTAAATGAAAATGTATTTTCAGTAGTGTTAACACCAATTTTAAAATAATTAATATAAATTATGTATACTGACTATCTCACGGATAAAAAATCAGTAGCTTCATCAATCACCACATAAACATTATTTTGCTGTGATAAATAAAAGGTAATTGAAAAAAGTAAAACGCCATCATAATCAGACATAAAAAAAAAATTGAAAAAATATCTACATATATAAGATACTGAATGTATTACTGTTTACCATATTATATTTTATACACTATATGCAGTCGATATTTTCGAAAAATGTATTAGAAAGTATATTATGACACAAAATATTAGATACTGTATTATTGTATTACCTACCTTAGATATAAGATACATTTTTGTAAATAAAAGTGATACAATATCACATGTACTCATTGAATTATAGTCGTTTATATTTACTTAATTGATGTAATATTAAAAATATATATTTGCATTTTTTTACTACAAATGAAATGTGTAAAGATGTTATGTTGAATTCTTAATTATTACCTTAAAAACTTAATTAGTATATTTCTTGATTGCTTTTTAAATTAGGAATAAGCTTTTGATCATAGGGTATATTGTTAGTTGGAGATTGTTTAATGGTTCTAATGCAGAAATAACCATTTGGATGGATCTTTATATAGCTGTACAAACAAATAAAATAAAATAAAAAATAAAATTTGTCGAAAAATAGTTGATCAAAAACAATAAGTCAACAATAATAAAATATTTAATTTAGAATGAATAAGATAATTTTTTTTTAAATTAATTTAATTTTACCTAATAAATAATACGCAGTCCCTGCATCCTTTTATTGAAATTAACCGGTTTACAAATCGCTACAAGTGCTTTAAATTGTATGCATCTTCATCGTATAATGTATATAAGTATAATACGTATATATATATATACACCTAGACCTATCTTGTTTCAATATGTACTTATTTACGAGTATATAATATATGTTTATAATACATTAATATTCTACACAATAAAATCATTTAGTCAGTGAATGATAAATATAAACGTATAGGTACGCATATTGCATAATATATTATTATGAGTGAAGAGACGTACCCAAAACGAGTTTTGGGGGTGTCTTTTTGGAAATCAGATATAGAAAATGATACCTGATTATTTATTTTCAATAAACATAATATGAAGGACTATTTTTCAACAAAAAAACAATATTAGAATTACTTTTTTTATAAAATGTAAATATATTACTAAAAGTATTATAATTTATAATACTTTAATACTTTAATTTTGTATAAATAAAAAAATAAAAACGACAGAATTGAGATACAATATACTAAGTATTGAGACTACTTATAAAGTAATATTAATAACCATAAAAAAAACTTCGTTGGATATTTGAATACTCCAAAAACTTCGTTGGATGTTTGAATACTCTAAAAACATCTCGCTGCCTACTTGCCTGATCTTAGTACTTTTATTTAATATTATAATGTCTATATAAACTTTAAACTTTCTGCAAAGTCACTGATAAAATACATGTGATCTGGCAGATTTTTTGTTGGTTTTGAGGACATGCGTGATATGGACTATAAATAATGGAAATAGATCTACTGCCTCCAACGCTTATTGCAGATGATTACATAATATTATAAGATGGACATAATATGCAATAAATACACGACGTTTTTAATAACATTTATAGTAATATTTTTGAGCATTGTAATGAAAAACTACACAATATAAATATGATACAATTATTTGTTTTTTTTTTCGTTTTTATAAATATATTATGTACATTAATAATACTCCCGTTATATATATATAATATATATATATAATATGCGCGTTTGTCTATAATATTTACATGTATATAAGAATAATATTAATTCGCTGTACAACAATTATTATGATTATTATTATTGTTTATTATCGTTGGGATGATACGCAGATTGAAACTATAAATATCACATGATACATATATACATAATGTAAACCGTTATTATTATTATTATTATTTTATCATCATCATCAATACATACTACATATTATTTTTTGTTTCAAATTTATAATCTCAAAAAAGCGTCAATTAGTAAATAATACTGTCACTAGGTACTTACAATACTTATAAAAAAAAAAAAAAAATGATTCATCTCATGTAAAATTAATATATACAAAATTCAAAAACAAATAAACAAACAATATCATTGAATCATTATGATAATTGCAAAACACATAATATAATAACGAAAGTTGCTTCATGATCATGAATAAATAATAATAATAATAATAATATGGCAATGATATCGTGGGATAAGTAAATTCTACTATGAACTAAGTTTGATTTTTTCTAAATTAACGTATCGTTTTGATTCTTTGTCCTAATGACGTCACAATAACAATATTTTATGACCTGTAACGTTCACGTACAAGACAATAACAATAATAATAATTAATAATCAAAAAATTAATTAAAAATAAACACAAGTCGCGACAACGACAGAAATTATAATATACAATAATTATAAATTATATAATATGTTTTGATATTTATATTATTTTCTTATCGACGAATCGAGTGGGTTTCGTGGTAATTATACGGATGGCACATGAAGGGGCGGGAAATCATTCAAGATTTGTACAAGTTTTGAAAACGTAAAAATATAATCTAAAAACAAGAATAAATAAATAAAAAAAAACACGCGGCAATTACGCGCGTAAAATCCTAATTCGTAAACTATATATGTAAATAAAAATAATAATAATAATAAAAAAAAAATCCGATTGTCCGAAAAAAATATAATATATCTCATATCATATATTATAATATATTATCGTATTATTTACAAATATACCATTATAATTATATCGCATACAATATTTTAATAAAACTCATACTGCACATCATAATATCACTATATAATAATAATAATAATAATAATATTATACAACATTTGTAAGTTTGTCATTTTTTTTTTTTTTGTTTTGATTTTTTTTTTTTTTGTTATTTAAAACATCCCGAACCGCTTCGAATTAAAAGTGCAGTTTTGGATTTTTTATATCGAGCACGGAATGAAAAAAAAAACGGAAAATGAAAAATCGCGGTGGCGGCAGAAAGTCGATGTATACAATGTATACATTAATATTATTATAATTAATACGCCGTGAGAGCGATAGCCGTAGATCACTGACAGCGACCGTCGCGGTTGCCACCGTACGACTGTTGCAGCTGTAGCCTCTGGTGAATCGGTGGTGGCGGCTGGTGCTGCTGCGGGCCGCCGGCAGGTTCGCGATGCGCCCGCCTGGACCAGGCTCACTTCTTCAGCTCCAGTCCCACCAAGTCTTTGGGCTTCTGGTCCTGTTGCTGCAGCTGGTTGTTTTGCTGCTGTTGTTGTTGCTGCGATGATAGGTTGTTGCCGGATGGGTATACCTTGTCCAAGTGCTTCAACGATTCCGAAAGAAAGTTCTGCCGAAACAACGAGAAAAAGTATGAATAAACAATCGAGTCGTGTTATACGTTTAAGACTAAAACAATGGTTTTCGACCCAAGTGCTACGCGAACTTGTAATGGGGAGTTTTATGAAATTACGAAAAATATATAGGGCTGGTGAAGGTATAATATTTATAATATTTTCTAATAGGTAACGATATACTTATATTTGGTCATATTATATGACTAAATAAAAATTTGTTTTGTACTTTTATAATGAAAAAATGTAAAAACTATTACCTGTATGGCCGTGAGGGCAGCGACTATCGCGGGACTTCCAAATCCATGCGATATGAGCGAAAAGTGCGTGAGTGGACGCTGTATGATCGGGTCGAGAATATGCTGTGGCCTGGTGTTGCACAGCGGCGAACGGTCTTGGTTCAGCAAGTCCATCAGCTCTTTGGTCACTTGTCTGCAGAAAAATAAAAACATATGTATTAATACTATACGCATATCAACCTTTTTATATTAATATACTATTATGTTTTATATTTATAATAATTATAGCAATAAGAGGATTGTAAATTAATTCGAGTATTTTCTTAAGGGAATTGTTATACATCACATAATAACAATACCACTTAAATACAAGTATTATTTTGTTAATTTATAGTTTTTATTGTTTTAAAATATTATTAACGTTTTTCAAAGAATTATATAGCCTGCAAAAATGAAAATATTGTTGTAATTGAGTTTTTGGCCTCCTTAGCTATAATATATAAAATTTATGATATTAATGCTTTTATACAGTTTTTATTGTAATAGTTCGATTATTTAAGAACTTTTGTTTGTGCGATGACTTATGATAAATAATATTATGACGTTTCTCTCATATTTTAGAGTGATTGTCATTATATTGAATAAACTTGTATGTGTTAATCGGGTCCATAAGAAAGCTCCATAAGAAGAGGGTGTTAGACCTAATATACAGTATCTCATTGAAATTAATTTATAATTTTTGAAATTTTGATATACTTATTTTATATTACATTTTTACTACAAATATATTTTATAATTTTAACATTTTAATCTATGAGTACATAGATATAGATAAGAAACAAGAAATTTTGAATAGAAACATCAAAAATACTTGATGGAGGGCCCCAAAATTTGATGTGGTGACTATAACTTAAGTTTTAGTAAACTAAAATTTTGATTTTAAGCGTAGGTGTTGTAAAAATGGATTCGTAGCTTGTACTTATAGGTAAGTAATTTAAAAACAGAAACAAATTAATTATGTTTATAAATATGTTTAATCAAATTTATTAGCAAGATAAAATAGATACTCACTTTGTGGCATGTATAAGCTCTTTTCTCCGGTACGACTCTGTAGGATCACTCGTGTGTGGCCTGCTCAGGTATTCCGCTACTTGTCGGGCCGGGAATTCTGTTTCACACACATATCCAAAGTCTCGAGCCAAATGTATCGCTTCACCTGCAAAGTAAAATTTAGGTTATTAATAACAGCATTAAAAAATATATTAAACAAGATATTGTATAATATATAGGTATTAGTAGTTATATAGGTATCTATAGCGCATGCCCTATATCATATAATGGGTCATAAACTGTTAACTATAATAGTTTCCATGGTTCTTGCAGTGGTCTGTTTTGAATCTTACCAAATTGTTCACTGTTTGGTTAGGTTAATTTAGCGTTTTTCACTCAAAGACAAATAAATCGTTTTTAAATTTTTATTTATATATTTTATCTTTATTTATTAACCAAATAAACATAAAATAAATTTGATTTAATATGAATATTTTTGTTTTAACGATGAGATATTTATTGTAGGTAGTGAACTTGATAATTATTAAGCCGTTAAGATGATCATATTTTAAGCGACGTCTAAAATTTTTTTTATAAAGTTCATTTTTCAAAAAGCAGCTTTTTGTTGAGCTATATATAAATATATGTACAGGGGATTGTTATTATAATAATATATTCTACAATTACATGGCATAAAAATTAATTCTTTGTTAATGACGCACTTGAATTAAAGAATATAATGATTTTAATAAATTTACAGCGTTTATCGAAACCCTATCGATGATGGTTAGGCAGGTATTCGAGTTGCATACGTATGCTAGGCACATCAGACAGAAGAATATAATATATTATGTATAGGTAGTTTGTTAACCGAGAAGAAAAATACCACAGCGGACCAAAACAATTTGCCAGAAGTTGCTTTCACTCGACCGTTGCCATTTATTTTAATTGCCAATTTCACAGGGAACAATAAAGTCAAAAAACAAAATCATAATTATTACTGTATATTAAAAAAATGTAATTACGAAAAAACATTTTTTTTATTTTTTTTTTTTTTTGTGGATAATAATAATTGTATATCTTTTCTTGCCCTATGAAGCAAAAAAAGAGGGGCAGGATAACACGAATCATCCAATCTCGTAAGAGAATAATAACAATTGCTGAGAAATGTGAAAAATTAATGCGATTTTCTCGTAATAACGTGCGATGGATGGCAATCGACGTAAACGAATGCCAAATTCAATTCGTTTACAACCGCGAACGAAATAAATTATGCAAATATTTTCACTATCCATGCATCTCAACCATTAATTTAAAAAATTTAGTCTATAGATTAAGTTTTTACATTTTTAACCATTGGCAAAATACGTAATAGCAGGTGATAAGGACTTGATTCCTCATATCCGTGTTATTATATATAGGTACTTAATTATAATACATATTAGTCACTTTTCAAAATAACTAATTATTATACATAGGTATTAATCGAACTATCAAATCTGACAAAATATTTTTATTTTATTTTCAAAGTTCACGTATGATTATGACAGGTGATCTATATTTTTGTATCACAAAATACCTAATAGGTTTTATACATTTTTTCAAACAAGTTTTTGCGACAAAATCAAGTACCTGTACCTACGCGTAATTTCATATAAACTGCACGTTGTATTAATAATTGACCTCGTTAGATTATTTGCGGTGTCCCCGAGTAATATATATTTAAATATACCTAATCATAGCGTAGGCATAATATACGCGCAATATAGTGACGAAAAAAAGTTCGAATCATCGTATAATATTGTGTTTTCGTCGTCACACAATTAATAGGTTATATATATTATATATATAATAATAATAATAATAATATTTTGTTGTCCGGCGTGGCGGCGCCAGTGTTCGGTCGGCGGCGGCGGTCGACTTCAATACACAACGTGAGGAGCTCGACGTGCATTATATACACACAGTACAAGAGAGAGAGAGAAAGAAATGAGAGAGAAAGACAGATTATACACACACATACACAATCGGCCATCGAAAATTGGTTTTCCTCTATTGTTGGGCACCGGTAGCATTGTCTTGGCTGACTCTTGGGGATACGAAGACGCGTTCACGACGGGCGCCGCTAATTATTACTACACGGCGAAGAGAGAAAAAAAACGAATAAAATGAAAAAAACTATACATATACCTATCTATACTACACGAAGAAAAGGCGGACAGACTTAAATAGAAACATATACACACAAGCGTACACTCGCAATGTCCCTCTATACATATGTATATTGAGTGTATATATAGTATATATAGATATTGTAGTACATAATATATTACATACTCGATCGACACCTGTATATATGATAATGTATATATACATACACACACACACATACTATTAATCGTCCGAGACGATAGTGCGGGTTATTATTTCAATAATATTATATTATTATAAGTTATAACGTAGGTATAGGTACATATAAAAAGGATACGCAACGACGATGACGACAAACGAGTGAGTCACTCTAAAGATGATCCCGAACCCGAGTGCTTTTTGTACATAATAATAATAATAATAATAATAATAATATTATGATATAGGTACATAATATTTATGTCGACGTCAAACATCCTCCTTTCACCTGAAGAACATCATCAGTCGAGTTTATGTTATAAGTGTTTAATATTATTATCATATATTTGTTCGTACACGATCACATAAACATCGATTATACTCTGGTCTTTAATATATCTAATGCAATTATCGTATTGTTTGTACTATTCAACGGTTACAACCATAGTGATTCGATGTACACAACACTAAGACAGTAAGACATTTACATTTTTGTGTTACAAAATTGGAAATTCCATCATAAGAGTCATGTGGTTTAGCATAGATTTTGGAACGATTAATTTTGTATAATTTATTCCGCCAGTTGTGACATTAAAAAATAATTATTATCGAATTATTTCCGACGAGCAGAGAGCGTTTTTCAATTTCGAAATGTCTGTCCGTTATATTATGCGATTATTGAGACATTCGTTTAGCGATAATATAGTTCGCTTGCAGTATCCGGAATAAACCCTCTCGTGTATAATATAAACGACGTTGCGATTGAAAATCTAAAAAATGGAAATTACCAAAGTCGGTTTGTAGAAATGACGAGGAAACCACGAACTAAGTGTAATAATCATATTATAATAATATCATCATAAAGACGTTTTTGATTTGAAGTGAGACAACGGATATGCAGTAATAATATTTATAGAACCTGCAGCTAGTATTTCAATACGATTGCATATTTTTCTGGTCGATTTACGATAATACTATTATGTTATACAATGCAAAATTATAGGTTGTGATTAAAAATGTTATAAGATAGTAGGTATATGTCATTTTGAAAATTTTTAGTTTAAAAGTTAGATTACAATATTCGAGAGAAAATAAAAGTAATATGTAAATATACCTTATAAGAGTAACATAAGTTATACTTAACTATATTTACCTATATATAGGTATAAATGGTATAAGGTATACCTTTAATTTTTCATAAACATTTAAAATTTAGTTTATATAGCTACTTTTACAATATTTTCATTCTTTATAACTTTATTCATGATGTATTATTATAAAAATACGTATAATATATAACTATTTTTAATAATTTTTGAGTGGATATTTTGTATTTTCTTTATACGCACCCGGGACTGTATTTTTGTGGAAATATATTTAAGCTTTATGATTTCTTTATTATATTGTTATAATCAAATAAATATCTGTTTATTATATATGTTAAATGCATATAAAGAAACAGGTAGGTTTTACCATTTGTAGCACTCGTCGTTGCTGGAAAACGCGTTGTTTAACGGTCGGTGATGTACTGCAACTTAGTAAATCCGTTATTATATATTACATAAAACTCGGGGTCGCTGGACCGTGTTAACTTTTCCGCACGATGAAGATGTCCGTCGGTTTTCCAGTATACGTATATACGCTCACATATTTATAAATAAGTAAATAAGTTACATTATATTTTATTTGAGTAGTTTTTTCGCATCCCTCGCTGCAGGTGAGAGCATATTATATTCTGTACATATATTATGTGAATATGATATATATTATGTGCATATTGCAGCAAATACAGGTAAACGGCGGTGGAGGTCGATACGAAATCCGATAATAAATCCAAACTTTCTGACTTGCGCTTGTGCAGCGGCGGACGTGTAGAGAATTATTATTATCATAAATAATATTATACGCGTATAATGTGCGTGTAAACGAGTGTATATGTGTGCGTATGTGTATGTGTGCGAGCGTGCGTGGAAAGATATAATATATTAATATAATATATATTATATATATATAATATATCTATTAGAGAGAGAGAGAGAGAATGGAAAGCCGATGCTAAGAGAGGGTTATTCGTCAATTATTATTATTGTGCAGAAGAGATTACTATTATTTCCTACTATTTTTTCCCTCACAATATTTATTAAACAGACACACACACACATACACACATATATAATATGTGTATTTCTACTGCGCGCGCGTACGACGGCGGCAGCATAATATTAAACCGGGTAAGTCACGAATCCGCGCTCGCAGAAAGTCGAGAATAAAATGGACACACGGCACGTTTATACATATATATATGTATATAAATAATATTATTATATTCCAGTACGACCGGTATGGTATACATGTGTATAGATATAGGCATCTCGAGTTAAATGAGAAAACGGCGGCGGATATAAAATATTATTATACTTAATATACACCGTGTCCGGTCACGATGACAAAACGTTAGCATTTCGCCGCCACTGTTTTTCGCGTGTCTATCACGGTTCCTACCCTATATATCTGATCGTGATGCAGTGCAGTAGTGTTGTTACAGGTCGGCATGTCTTACTGTCCACGCGCACTTACTATATACATATTATATTATTATGCGCCATCGTGTGTATAGTAATAAGGAACAATTAGTAGTCGGTTCGACGGCGTCGCGGTGTACCGTCCGCTATTATAATACCGAATTCCGCGACGGAAATGACCGCGGGAACTATGTGACAGAAATCTGTGGTTGAATCATTTTTGCACAGAGCCAATCGTCGTGGCTTGCAGATAGAAAGAAAGAAATCCACACGTCTTTACATTCCACGAGGTCGTGATGGTATTAAATACCAAAGAGATGGTTGTATTTTAGCAATGATCATTATCCTTACTATGTAGGGCAGGGATCTTAAACCTTTTTGTGTAAAATGTGCTATTTTTTTTTCTTATAATTGTAAAACCACGATTTTTCAAAGAGCTGAATTAGATATTGGTTAAGAAACAAAACATGCAATAGTACAAAAAATTACTAATATATTTCGCTAAACAATTTCGTTGAAAATTAGTGGGCATTAAAGTCTTACATTTAGAAAAACTCTATTTCACTATAATATAATCATATTGTAATTTATATTTTACGTATCTTAATACTATAAGGTACTTATACATACCCCAAAGAGCCGCAGATTACATGCTCTGGAGCCGTAGGTACCCGATTTCTGATATTATAGATGTGGATTAGTGACATAATTCAGTGATATAACAAAAAATATTAAGTAAAAATGGTCAACGTTTTAATTTTATATGTGTAATAACGTATATAAAATATAGAAGATTGATAGGAAAAACAAAACATTTTTCGAATTATTATAAACCATCGAATGCTCATGGTATACTTGAATACTTCACATTATTATATATTATATAATATTAAAATTTTTATACTAGGGCAAGGAGTCTAAGTAGTTAAAATTGATAAAATATTATGCAAATATTTAAAAAAAAAAAAAAACAGAAAATAAGCATTAAAATCACTAAATTATACATTTTTATCGACAAATTCATCGCCGAAATATGCATAGGAATATCATATTTAAACTATATTGTGAAATTTGTATGTTAAACATATAGAAACAAAATGCAAATCCTAACACTTCCCGTTTAGAACACATATTATACCTACTAGCGGAACATTTAATGTTTAGATGGTAATAATACGATATAACTATTTATGCACAGAGTACAAAATTCGTTTTTCTATTAAAATGAAACTATATAATATTGTATGTTCGGCGGGCGGTGCAGTTTAATATAAAGATATTAAATAGAGGCATACCTCTAAAACGAATGGAAAAAAAACGATTAATAAAGTTGATATAACGAGCGCTCGCGACACGTTTAAATAGCGTTGATCTGACGGTTCCGTTTTGGGTGCGGAGAAAATAAAAATATGGGTCGTAACCTGTAATCGCACCTGTACAATAATTTATGCATAAAACAAAAACATTGTTTATTTTTAACTCTCCCGTAAAAATAATAGGCTGTATGTTATAATATAGGTAGTAATTAAATTATATAAACGTGTGATATATTTACCGTGTATAATTGATATTTTGGGAGCTAATGCGCACGGAAGAGAAGTCATATTCATAATGTTATCATTATACATAAAATTTATAGTGGCTTAAAACTTGGCGATGAAAATAATTATAGTTGACCATGAAAAAAATAGTCTGTATCAACTACAGTGCTGCGTACCTATTATTTGACAGGGTTGGAGAAAATACAAGTGATAACGGTGACCGTTTTGATTAGGGAATAAAAGCGTTAAAATAAACGATCTCACCTATAGCCGGAAGACGCGCGTGGGCGAGAGACAGCTAGTACACATGTATCGTGTGTGGTAAGTCGTTCAAGTATAACAGTAATCTAACGGTATACTGATGCACGCACACAGGCAAGAAACTTTGCTAATGTGACGTTTGAAAAATTCCTTCAATCAAAGCGGAAAACTGACAGTACAGCGACGGACGCATACGATTGAGAACTGAGAAGACATTTGTGACAAGTGGCTTAGTAAAAACAGTGATTTAAAATAGCACCAGCGGATAAATAGGGAAAAGAACCGTACTCATGCAACACTAACGAAAAATCGTTCAATATTATATATGAAAAAAAAAATCAGAAATTTGACAGTGCACTGGTGAATTTATGCAGACCAAATATTAGATTATAGATAAATAAAGGTTGGATTCACTTATATCAAGTCAGGTAACTTATGGGTAATTAAGTTCACGTATTCATTTTTTATAATTATCCTGTCTCTCTAATAAACTAAGTTATGATATCTCGTCCGCACTTTGTAAAATTGTTCATATGAGATAAGGTGCAATGTATTTTCAAATCTCCGTCTAGTATTATCATTTGATACACGAAATCTATGCAGTGTCTTTTTGGTTTTTATATGGAAAAAATGAATTTGAAGGAAGAGAAGTCGAATAATAATAAAAAAAAAAAAACCGAAAAAGCAGATCGAGTGAAATTCGATTCGTACTATATATTAGGGGTCCCGAGGCGAAAGTTACACGCGGAGGAGACTCGATGCTATTTTATATTTTACTGTATATGTATATATAGATATATTGGTAGTTGGTACACTGCATCAGCAGTCGTTGACGGTCCTGCGGGAGGTCAAATTGTGGCAGGTGACCCTAAAAACCGGGCATCGAGCTCATAACATTATAATATATGTGTGTGTGTGTACGTATACTGGTCGTGGGCGTGTGTGCACGAGCTCATTGATAACGCGTAGATATATTTATATTATATATATGCCCATTCAAGTCGCGTGTGTGCGTGCGTAAGTACGCGTGTATATGTGCGTATACATACATATAATACATATATATGTAGGTATCCGCGCGTAAGCTTCGCGTATCCGTGTCCGGAAATTCCGGTTTATAGCGTCGGCAACGCAACTTATATATTACATTATTGTGCGCGCGCGTGTGTGTGTGAGCGGTACGTTTTCACACGCACGCGCGCGCGTCACCCGCAAAAAGGCGCGGCTTCCGCCGAAAAGAAACTGATGTTGAGAAACGAAAAATATATTAATATATGTGAGAAGGTATATATGCATTATACGCATATTATTATCGACGAATATAAGCATTAATATTATGATGGGTATTATATTAAGCAGGCCTAAAGTATAGCGGTTTTTTTCTTTAAGCATCGTTTTCGATTTTTTTAAGTATTTAAAATTTGGTGGTACCAACTAATTAGTAATTAGTATGTTCTCGAGCAAAATTATTATTATTTAACGAAGTCAAAAGTTTTGTATTATCCGTAACCATACGCCTTATCTCAACAATCATAACACACACCATTGTTCTATTTCTTCACTACTATGTACAAATTAATTTTTATACAAGTGGATATTGACTTTCAGCTTTGGATCTTTTAGATTGGACTGTAACGAGTCAAGTTATTGAGTCGTTAGAAGTAGATATATATAAAAAAAAAACCACCCCGCTGAAAATGGTCAACTGAAATATTGAAAATATGTTAAACGAGAGCTCAGAAATATGTTTAAGTGTTTGATCTATATCATTACGTCTATGGTCTATACCTGACCTGGGAATCTGCGAGTTTTAATAATAATATTTTATTTTTATAGGAAGAGCCCACGCAAGCTTCTAGATATTTTACATTCTGGGACGATTATTTTTTCTACCTTTAAAAATATTAATAACAATTTATATACAATAAAATGTATCATATAATGTAAATTTAATCTAATAAAAACTGAGTGAACTAAATTTTTCTTCAAAATAATTTATTTTAATAATAATATTATTACTGAATATATATACTTAATATAAACGATTCTTGATTTACATACGCGATACTATTGCTAATAAAATATAATATTATTCTAGTTTTTTTTTTGATACTCAACACATAAAAAAGTAGTTTACAATAGTAAATAAAATAAATGATAGGTAGGTTATACTGCAGTAAACCTATATGAGCTTTTAAAAAACTTGCGTCCTAGAGGCAGGAGCCCCCAATTCGCGTCCATTTTAATTCGGCCCAAGGTATTGCCATTATTATTTATTATTATCATTTAGGCGATAGCGTTATTCAATTATATTAGCTCGTTGATCACAATATATGTATATATCAATAATAATATAATGCGCATATACGAGCCACGAGCGCGTGCACCTCTCTATATACTATGTAATATAATATCTACTCTCTCTGACGACGACGACGATGATAATGATAATGATTATAATAATATCATTAAAATTTGTTAAAGAAGCAGGAGGGCCACTGGGTGGCGTTCGGAAAGCGCGTTATCCGTGACGAATTTCCCGCCATTGGTCAAAACAATGGTAGTCAGTTCTTGTGCAACGATCGCTGCTGTACACTTATACGTGAGTATAAATATTATATACCTCTACATAAATCGGATTATCAGCTGTGATAATATTATATAATGTGTATAAGACCCCAAGGTGTATAACGCGTAAAAATATATCGAACTTGTGTGAGTGTGTGTGTTTGTGTGAATAATAAAAATAATAAAAGATATATATAATATTCTCGCAGCTTTCTATTCAACCGTGTGCGGTTTCCTATTGTTCTAAAATAATAATAATAAGCAGCCTCCTATACCTATGGATAACGAACCGAAAATAATGTATTCTAATTTCGATGCCTCTTTCGAACGGCGACGGCCTATACTCCCACCTAGTCTTAAAAATACGTATATTATGGTATATGTATATGATCAGCAGCAGCTATACTTGTATATAATATACGTCTAATACAACAACAACAATAATAATGATATGTACGCGGGGCGATTACGTATAATATATTATAACGAAATAATATAATAACAGCCACCGCGAGGTCGGGACGGTGGCGACAAAAAGTAGGTTAATAATTCTCTGAGACTATATGCTGCCCAGTTTTCGAGACGGCGATGATTGTCGTAACGGGAAATCCGATCGACGGCTGTGGCCGTCGATCATTATCGTACATAGATTAAATATGATGTTATCCATCGTTGTATATGGTTTATTATAATATATGTTTAGGCGTATGAGTAATATCGACGCTTAATGTGCTCGAATGTATATTTTAAAAAACCGCGAATCAAAAATCCAACGCCGTAATATTTTCGCACTCCTCGAAAACAACGATATATAGGTGTGCGTACACAGAATGAATTCAGCAGGTCTTGGGTGGAGGGCATTCTTTTTCTTTAAGTGATATAAACTATTCATATTGTGATGACTCCAATGTGTATTCTATATTTTTTCAAAAATATTGATAAACTTCTATATTTTTCTAGTTTTTAATGGGTAGGTATACCCGTGGATAGATCAAGTCGTATGGCGCATGCTATTTTTTTTTTTTTTTACAATGCGGTGTTCTCGCAACTCTCTTTATCTATTTCTCCCTCTCACTGCGTTTTTGTATGATCTGTTTATACGATCGCCCGGCACAAGAGCGCCACGCGGTCGTCACGGTGGCGACGAGCGATTTATTGCGTAGCTGCAGCATAATTATTAATATAAGTCGAGCGCGTATCCGCGACAAAACGTGCACTTCCGAATGTTTATCAAAACTCATTAACTACTGCTGTTTGCTACTACTATTTAGGCATTAAATAAATTATTATAATTTGTGTATACTTTCAGAGTAACACAATGTGTGCGCTAGGCGTGTCGTCGGCTATATGTGTGTGCATACATAAGTATCTATGTATATCATTATTTATTTATGTTTATAAATACCCTCGAAATGAGTCTATATACTGGCACGAACCATGATTATAGTAATTATTATACAGCAGCGATTTTATGTTTTTACCGATTAGAATTTCATGCTTAATCGATTGGAGAACCGTCCAAACATTTTATTATACAGTTCGCTCTCGTAGAATCAAACGATCTGCGAACGATTCTTGATCAACGCACGAGTTTGAGACTATATTATAATCGGTGATATGTATAAACAAAAAATTAAATCGTATTATGTCGTTTTTACATTGAAAAGGACATTTATACATAATATGATTATTCTGGTCAATAAAAAAAGTATAATTCATGACATGTTCGAGAGATATTTAGTTTTAAAACACAAGGCGATAAAAAAAAAAAAAAAATTGAAAACAATTGTATATATCTATATGAGTTATGACTATATTATGTCAATTGGTATTTTTTAAACGAACGTCAACAATAAATAATTATTATATCTTATCATGGTTTTAAAAAATTATTTAAACATTTAAAATGGAATATCTACTATTGAGGGATAATTTCACCTTTGGGAATGTTGGACAGAATAATATATAATGTGCAGCTTAAGCGATTTACGAATACAATACGTAGTAACATCGCGTATATACCGCAAGAGAACTTCCTTTTATTTTGAACTATATATTTTTTTTTTTTTTTTGATCAGTCGTGAATAATATGTATGTATATTATAATAATATTGTACATGTATATTACTTGGCGGTGATTGCGATCGGTTGAATCTATTTCATCTACCGCCAAGTCTCTATCGCTCTCTCTGTACACACTATACACAGATAGCTACATACCAGTGCCGCCTTTTTTTCTATTTTTTTATTATTCTTTTTATTCTTCTATTCGCGCGTCCGCGCGCATAATATAATATATTTTATCCTTTTACACCTCGACCGTTGCGCCGAGCTGAGAAGAGACCATTGTTGCCGACCGTTCGGGCCATAAATCAACCACCGCAAAACCGTTTCTTATTCGCCGACGCCGACTGGGGCACCTGTTGTCGTCGTCGTCGGACTGCGTTGAATATGCTTATACACACACACACACACACACACACACACACTCATATAAATATATACATATGCTACGCGATGCAAAACCGCGTTATAATAATATCTCGCGACTGGCCGCCGCCGCCAGGTAACACCTCCGTGGACAGTGCGTGTCCGATAGTTGCAAATAGTATCCGATTGTCCGAACACAGCTATGCGTTAGGGGCCGCCGCGGAGGTTTTGTACGTATACGAAGAGTATGATAATAATATAACGTGATATATATAAAGCACGACATATTATAAATTATAATATGTATATATATGTATATATATTATACACATACACTGCCACTCTGAAGAATGCGTCGACGGCAACGAGTCAATCGGCGATGCGATGTTGCTCGTGATAACCGGCCGCGGTCTGTCATTTCGCGATTGTTCGGCGTGCTCTAGCGATCGTTTTGATAACAATCGAAGTCATCTTGCAGGTAATACCACAGGTCTAGGTATAGCAGTTGACAGTTGATGAGTTGAATTTTGATTGCTTTCATTGTCAAAAAAGAAAATTCTGAATTTTAGAGACTGTATCGTTTCGGTTTATTAAACGCCAAGAAAGAAAGACGAAAAAAAAATGTTTTTTATGATCCTGTGCGAAAATCTGTTGAAAATAATCCTTATAAAACAACGCCGTTATTTGTAGCTTTTCAGGCTATACTATAATAATACTGTATGCGTCATATATCTATATAATAATATGATGGAGAAGAACTTTTACTAAAACTTTAAAGTTTCCAAAAGGAACTTATTTTAGGTTTATAGCTGTAGTATACATGTGTTTAATATGCATGTGTCTATAAAATGAAAGAATTTGGGCCAACTACAGCAGCTACACGTAATTACTTTATAATAATACGTATATAGGGTTTCTGTCATACATATTATAGATATTTGCGTACATGTACATTTGGCGGTCGAATGAAATATTTTGCATTGAGCTCCGATGGGCGATGAGGATTAGGTATTATAATGTTAAAGGTTTTCGCTATAGTAGGTTTTTCTTTTAGATTATTTGGCGCGAGTGGCGTCGTATAATACATCACCACAGTCTGCAGTTTATAATGTATTATAACTCTGTTTCCGAACTGCGAAATTCCGGATGCGGGAAAAATGAACAACGTTGTCCGCATCTAAGATTTACAATACATGTATATTTTTTATAATATATGGCTACAATATAATTGTGCATAGCTCGACGCTGCCGCTGTCGACCGCAAACGTTAATTTCGCGCAACACAAGTGAAGCACGTTTTTGGCCTGTTTCTTCGTTTTGCGCACACGTCTTGCGGTTAGTATATTCACGTATAATATTTTAGATAAGTATTGGTACGCGTTGATGAATGAAATACTTGAAATATCCGGATATTGCGACTATATAATCGGAAATCGGTATAAACAGGGTGTTAAGTTGCTGCGTTTGTCCTTATTATTATTAAAATATTATATTAAATTAATTATTATTCTAATTAATATTTTTGTAATACTATGATTTTGAACTATTATGAAAAGTATATAAATTAGAATGCTGCAGCCATTATAATATAGTAGGGAAAATGTACTTTCGTGTTTCTTGTAAATCTTAGATGGGTTATTCCCCATATGATAAATATATCAAAAGTTTATAATATTATAACATATGTTATTAAAATAACACCTTAGTACCTATAGTTAAATATCATTTTTAAGTTAGGGTACCTACGTATATACCAGAACAATCTCTATAAAACATTCGTCTTTGTATTATATAAATTTTGAGTTTCAGACAAATTTTAAAATTGGGTTGGAAAAATGTACTGCTGTTACCTATACGTTATTTACTATACATATTGTGTTCACGTAGCTCTCTCTTAAACTGAAACAATGTAATATGGAAACCAATCCTTACATATGTATTAAATTTGTATAATGCATTTCTCTGAGTGGCTATACTTTTTATTTTCAACGATTTAAATACGAAATGGAAATTAAACTTTAACTATTCAATAATACCTACGTCAGGATCGATACGACTGATATAAAATACACACATTTGACGAAAGTTGAAAAAATGTAGGAATTCTCCCTTACATCAATGAACACTTTGCAGCAAATACCTGTATAGTATAAATATATAACCTATGCCAACATGTAATTATATATACGTTTCCGTCCTGGCCCCTAGGCCGACATTTCAGAGTGACAGTGGGCCGCATGACGTCACACACAATATACGGTACCGAGAGATTTATCGCAAGAGGGAAGACGTCCTTAACACGACAAACGCATATTATATGAAGTCGTCGCCGCCGCAATCCTTTCGAAGGTTCTCGTGACGGTTATATCGATGTGGGTCATCGAACGACAACGACAACAAAATATATAAGTTTTCAAAACATTTTAAAATAATATATTAATGTATATATATATATATTATATACTATATATATATATATATATATATATATATTATATACTATATAATATGGACGTTTCTGATTTCTGTTGAATCGTTCCATTTCGTCGATTGGCCACTATTTTTACGTATCATTTCGTATTTAACCAAAGTTTTTATCTATAGGCTATATATATTAAATTCATAGATGAACAAGATAACGCATATTTAGCATGCATGATGTATGTTATATACATATATATAATTTACGCACGAACGCGACTGGAAAATATAGACTAGTTCGGAATATCGAGCGCATGTATTGCATGAAGTGTTAATTGTGTAAAGGAAAATAATATTTGATATAATAATATTATATAAATCAGGTTACATACCTTCGACGAGCGATGTGAGCAGCGTTACGTTTGCAGCCTTTCTTCGGCCGGCCGGCAGGTTTAGACCGATTTTTTCAAGTTTTTCGCGCAATAGCCTTCCACCGTTTTTGGATTTCGCTCTGAAAATAGTCCGAAACAAATGTATTATTTTAACGTAATAGTCATGATTATAATATATCATATTATACACAAATTTAAATAATCGTGTATAAACCTGCAAACGTCACCCATCGCGCAATTCTTATATTGCATGTACTGCAATACCATTGTGATCAACAAATTTCCGTAAAATTGGACACTAAAGAAATTTGTCTCCCCCTAAAACATAAAATAGTTCTCCCAATCTGCAGCTTTCGGTCTAAAAAAATAATTCAGTCATAGTTTTGGATGTCGCCAACGAAAATAATAAAAGTGTACGTGACTCATCTTCGCTACTGATGCTTCTAGTTTTAGTACAAATTATTATTATTGTTTTTATTACGACAAGTCGACAAGCTTCGTCGTAATTAAAGGACAACGATATCGTGTATTTTATACACGCAAAGACTACAAAATTATTGTATCTATATATAATAATATTATTATATTATCCGTGTATATTATAATATATTATAATAAGTGTCGTGTCGTGTATAGGCGTAAAATGATTAAAACCCTCGACAACAACGAGCGTCGTAAAAACGCTGAAATAAAGGACTTTACGATTGACGAAACGCGTATATATTTTACTGGACATAAAAACGCGTTAAGTGACTTTTTTAGGGTGTATCCGATCGTGCATGTTTTTAAGTGCTTATAACTATATATTATACTATATATGCACACACAACAGGTGTTCACTGACCGTCGCGCGATACGCTGCAACTCACGCCCGCGTAGGTACCTTTACCTATATAATATTATTATGTATATAGAAAGCTCCTCGCTTACCATCACTGGCTGATCGTTTGGAATTTTTTGCTTTTTTAAAGCCGACAGTAAATTAAACGATGATCTTAAAGAATTTATTGCGTTTAATAATAATAATAAAAATAAAGAAAAATAGGTAGGTTTACATACTATACCTCGTTTATATTATATTAATATAATAATAAAAATAAAACGGACATTAAATATGGGAGAAACAACCTACTAGTGGCTGAACCGAGTATTACCGATTTGCACTTGTTAAATGTCCTACACGCAGCATTATATACACACAAACACTGCATAATAATATATTATAATATATAGATATACACGTGACGAATAATATAATCCCTTCATTCGACTAGAGGTCACTGCGCTCGTAAATTTGAATACAATTAAATTTTCAGCTTATTTATTTTTTATTTATCGCCACATTTATAATTGTAATTGATTATCTCTCGTGGTCATTTTTAACGGTTAAATAAAATTAGTTGTTCGACATCATTGTAGACATAGTCGCAATGTTTCTGCTGAATTGCAGAATTAACTTTTTGTCACGGTGATCTTCCGTATGTTTTGGCTACACACCAATATTGGTGTATCCAATTTGTAAGACAACTTGTGGCCGTTTTCACTTTTTTTTAAACTCGCACACATATAGGTACACACACACTTATACACATATTAATGCAGTAGTTTACTTTGATTGTTCGGTCACGCTTTATTCGCAGCCGCATTTCAATCAGAATAGTTAAAATAATAATATACGATAAAAACGAACACCGTAGAGATTTTTTATTTGGATAGAAAATAATATAATATTTACCTTCTAAGCACACCACCCAATAAAGAGGCGTTCAGACATTCTGGAGGTGACAACCTGCGTTGAACTTCACCGACGGTTACTTTGTACTTTGACGTAGAGCTGAGCAACGAAAGGCGTCCGGGTACGCTGCAAAACACGTCCGATGGGGTAGTGGACATACCTAAAAAAAAAATGATAATAACTACTTAGAGAGTATTGTCTTAAACAAAACATAATCAAATATCTACATCTAAAAATGTAATTAAACAAAATTATGTAAATTGTCTAAAGTACTGGATATTTTAATTTGAACTTTTAAGATATTTTATTTTATTAAATCATTGTTGTACTTAATTTAATTAAATTTAAGTAATTTTGAAGCATATATCATTCCATTATATACATATTTTTTTTTTATTATACTTTTTATTTCATTTTATTTTTACTTTTAAATAATGAATCATTGAAGCCTAATTTTTACCAGTCTCTTGGACATCGTTATATTAAATAGTTTAAACTTAATATTAAAATAATATATTATTGACTCAAAAAAAAAAAGAAGCCACTATGAACGAGTTCTTAAATGACTATTGTTAAAAAAAATCCAAATTGTACGCGAGTATACTCATAATTTAATATAAATATTATAGTGTTTGATGAACATTTGGTCAATATTTTTAGCCGGAGGTAACGGTAATATACTGCCACTAAATCGAACACATAGGAACGATACATACATATTATACATAAAAAACACAATATAATATGAGTATACGTCCACTCGAACGAAAACCCGCCTTCGGATACAATAATAATATTATAACGTCTCAGGTTCTAGCGGGAGGGTGCGGAATGATTGTGTGTAGCGTGTATGTGCTTTTTCACAACCTCGACAATGGGAATTAAAATAAAAAAAAAATCGCTAACACTAATACAACAGATGTCCGCACACGCCCCCCCGTCAAGTCATACGTGGCACACCCCAAATTAGCCGTGTATACGAGCCGCTCATCGAGGGGGTGCCGTGTTTTTCTGGGCCGTTCCCGGTGGACGCCCCCTAGAAAACGTAAAAAAACAACACTGCGACGCCGCGCCGTGTACACATATGAGCTATATAATATGAGCGCCGAGCGCACTTACTACTATGTCAAATGTCGCATAATATAGGTGTTCTTTTAGCTATACTTACAATAGAGGTGTGAAACGCACGGTGGGAAGCGGAAATCGAAAGAAAAAATACAATATTATACACTAACCGAAACACTGTTTTCGTTATTTACGATATTATTCATATACAGGCCATATATATTATGCATATTATGCTTGTATAGTGTCGCACGATCGTTATATTATATTAATAATAATTATTGTTATTAAATATCGCACGGTGGTATATGCAATAATCATATAGAAGTATATTATATATAATCACTATGCACATATATCTACACGGGATATTGAATACAACACGTAAACGTATATAATAATAATAATAATATAATGACGAACGTCTCCGAAATCTGTTTTGCATACTATACTTCCCATCGCGTCATTACTGTTACGGCAGTTTATATCGTATTAAATAATATTTCATAATATTTCGAATTTTCGGCAAACGTGATTATTCGGAATTTTGCGGCGTCGGTATATATATTATATATATAGGTAGTGTGTGTGCGCGTGGAAACAGCGATTGAGTGAGAGACACGGGAGAGATGTACTCCCCCACCCCCCGCAAAGTCATCGCCCAGGAATCCAGACGACTACGGTCTCTTCTCATTAGAGGGGTGAAAAAATCGACTCATAAATGTAATAACGAGCACGAAATCACGTTCGATGTGCAACCCCTTTTTCCATTTGCAGGCGAATAAATTTTCATCGTATTATTTTTTTATTTTACAGAAATTATTTTTTTTAACCAACATTCATATATGACGCCGATCCGGGGTATTGAATTATACACACATATTATATAAACATAGGACGTACAGTGTTAAGGGTGAACTATAAAAGTCATGCCGTTATAGATCGTAGAAGGTCTGTGTGCTTGGAGATCGTTGCGGGACTCACTGCATAAAATAAATAATGTAAAAGTACCTAACCGTTGAACCGGAACGAGAAAATCACGCGTGATAAAATTAAATAAATAAGTGTATATATATATTATAAAAATACGATTGCATGCGGCACACGCACTGGTGCTTAATGAAATAATTATTCGAATGGGTTTATTAGGCTTGAAAATTGGAAAGGGGGCGACGACTGCTTGCCGGGATAAAGCACCTGGGAACCCGAGCCCGGGGGGCAAAAGGACCCTCGACATTTCGTCATCAGCGGGATGTCGAACTTTTCCATTTTATTGGCCCCGCTAGTCGGCCAATCAGCGAGACTGGTCGCGGTTGTCATTGGTACCTAAGCATATAGGGAACGACGAATTTCCATGAAAACGTCAAACTATTTCAGCGTACCGTGTATATCAGCGGGTGCACGCAAGTAATTCGAGTTCCATCAAGAAATTAATCATTATATTTGAGATTTACAGGATGATGATAAATAATTTAAATGAGAAACATAATTAAATCTCATAAAGAAATTACGAAAATTCAGTCGGACAGGACCACAGACGAGCCCACGTCTCTACAAATAACTGTTCGAAGTGTTAGACACACGCGCATCGAACTGGTAACCGGTATAAGGCCAATTATTTGCGCGTGTGCCATTCGAACATACCTTTATGTTTTATCCGAGAATTTAGTAATATTTCGACGTCAATCGTTTATATATTATTATACACAATATACAATTATTTTTTTCTATACACACACATGTATAAATCACATTAATTATATATTATAATATTAGTCATTTTAAACGTACGAAGGTACTTACGTTTTAGTAGTGGCAAGTCGTTCATAAACGAACTGCTGTCGTCCACATTGTGTTCCTGCGGGGGAAAAAAATAAATAATCAGCCATAATATAATAAAACTATAGTAAAATCACAGGATTACATATATAATATATACCATGTATAAGTACCCATATTACGCGTACCTGTAATATCGTGATATTGTAGAGAACGAGCTACTGCTTGATTGCGGTCGTATATAAAATAGTAATAATATTATTATTATTATTATAACGACGATCGTACTGTCTAGTATCATTATTATTAAAAAAGGCGCGCGCACGAGATTATATTATTACGATTATTATACCTACTCGTATATAGATACGTCGTCGTCATGATAATATAATATTATCGTATATACTCGTACGTAATAATATAACGTAAAGAATCGTCTTCGCATCTGAACGAGTATATAGAAGTAACGTGGCAGAGTGCGTACACGTATAATGTAATATTTTTATTACATGATGTACCATGTATACGTTACAATATTATTATATTTTCGATAATAATAATTACTATTAATCTCGGCCGAAGATAAATCGAACGCGAAAGGCCACTTAAAAAACGAAAACGCGCGTTTCGGATTTATTATATTTTATCATGTGTATGCGCGCAAACGATATATACATAATAATATATTATCTAATTTTTTTTAAATATTATTTCGGGGACGTAACGAGTTATGGGCGCACCCGATTAAAAAAAAATTAAAACGCGGCCGTATCTCGGGAGCTGTAGTCGCCGACACACGCCGCGTCACACATACCTACATGGGTTGATGTATAATATAGCATTATATGCTACCACTACTACACTTGTCATGTCTACCGTATAACATATCATAATATATATTATATTCTATATGTGTTCAAGAATATAATATATACGGGGCAGTTGGGCAGTATGTATTAAAATAACGCGCTTACAACGGCGGTGGTTCTCCTGCGGTAGGAGTGTCTGGATCGGTAAAACCTATCAGAAAGTATATATATAGAGATCCTTGTGTGTACATATAGCTGTGGCCGGCCTATGTGCCAATAATAATAATTGATATCGTGTACATATACATGTTCATTTAAATATCGAAGAGAGCTACGATAGCCGTAGCACATAATATAGCTATAAGTAGCTACTACTGCTTTTATACATGTGATCGAATACGTGAATTTTGTATAGGTACTATTCACAGTAATTAGCTATATAGTATTTTTGTGCTGTAGGTATATTGTATTGAGTGTCCGCGGTTTTTGGACGTGATTTCTCAGACTAAAAATTTAAAACAAAATATAAATACCTGTTTATTTGAAATTTTAAATACTTGTCGGAGATAATTATAATTTAGTTTTTAAAATGTTAATATCAATGAACGTTTACATTGGGGCCATCTCAGATTTTCAAAAATCACGAAACCGAAAATTACTACTTCGTATAATAAAATTGATATAAAATATTTTAATAAATATCAGAAATCGTATTTTATAAAGTACCTATAATTAATTAGATAAAAAGTTTTTTCTAGAATAAACTCTATTTGACTATAAACACCGTCTTAGACATCGTATAATATTATAGAATGCGCATTTAATTATAATAATTATAATATTTATAAATACAAACTCGGTACATCCGTTATTGGCGTGCGGACAATTTATCTCATCGATGCCATCACGCCGTACAAAAATATTATATAGAACTTCAGCAACAACGCTATTCAATCATCGGGATTTTTTAAATAATAGAAGGTTTACCTAGATAGAAATATAATAGGAAAAGGGTTTAAGAGTGGTTCTAATCATTTCCCCGGAATAACTAAACACTACATAAATGTTTTATAAATATAATATTGACGAGAGATAGATTTGTAACATAAGTATGTTGTTAAATACTATTAGCATTTTAAAAAAAATAAATTTAGCTACTATCTTCACCTTGTTTCCAAATCAAATCAAATAGATATATATATATATATATATTTCGACGTTCGAGCCTGTACAACGCACAATCTACTGCGGCGGCAGTATCATTTGCGGTGAAAATTCCTGCGCGCACGGTACTGTTGCAATGATCGTCGGCGGTGCTTTTTGTTTGTGTAATTAAAAATCGTCAGATCATCGTTGGATCAACGCGCGTATTTCGAATAATATCATCAATCATTTTCTGGGTATCATCTATTACACACGGTACATACGTTATAGGTTTATTATTATATAGCTGAAAATTCGAAAAACTTGATTACATATATTCGAATTTTATACTCAACATATTATTAGTCTTGTTAACTCAGAGATGAAATCATGATAAATAGTTAAGTCGAAGTACCTATACATTATATTATATTTGGACACATCAGTCTAATGAGGATATAATATGTTTAAAAAACAATGACAGTGAACATACTTGTAGGATTGTGACATGCTGCTATTAAATTTAATATCGTTCAGTAAACTATATTTTAAGAATTTACTATAATCTATGGTAATGTTTTAATTAGTAGAATATTAACTGATGACGAAATTACGCTTATAAATATACCTATAACATTGTAATGACTCCAAAAATTATGAAAATTTCTAGTACCAAATAAAAACTTTTGTTTTTATTATTTTATTTTATTTATTTTTGAGCTTTTGGGTTGCATTTGGGCCGTATTTTGAGCTTATGGGCAACAGCTTATATTACTCAATTTTAGTAAGTGACTTTTTATCAGGTTTTATCTTTAGGTTATCGAGATTCGACTGTAATATACTCTGGGTACGTCGTATAGAAGTATGCGTCGTTATCACAGCTTGCATATACATACCGTAGTTATTATTATATTAGGTAAATAGATGAAGTTGTAAGTATTACGACTAATTGCAGTTTCTTACACGAGTCGGATAATACCAAAAACAGCGAGCAGAATATTTTCACCCTCTACTGAAGGGACTTACCAGTTATAACGCGTTATATACTTATTAAAAGCAACCGGTAATCAACTAACACGACCGGTTCAACCCTCTCCCGGTCGATATAAGGCGTGTCTTCGGACACCCGCAGCGCAACGTTGCTGCAGTCCTCGTATGTAATATCAGAACAATATACTTCAGGTACGCTTTATATTATAATTATAATGGTACAAATATGGTGGTGATAAATCATGATAAAAATAATAATCAATCGATTGGAATACGATGACTTACCTGAGCTTCTTCTACCACGCTGGACAGGGCGTTGTGTAGAACCAGCGAGTCTTCCAGGCCTGGGTGCGATTGAACGAGCACGTCGCCACGGCCTCGAACTCCGCCGACGCCAGAACCATACTCGCCTCCCCGGGAACGGCCGCTCTCATACGGGAAAGACGGGTGCATGTTTCCCTATGGAACAATAACAAAAATTACGTTATTATATCGTCATAATATATAATATTGTGTTTTTTAATGAAATGGTTATAGTATTTTTATATATCTGACAGTATATAATATTATTATATTATACTATATTATGTTACAATATAAATACCACCGACTTTGCATTTGCTTAAAAATAAGTACTCGTATAATCTATATAGTTTAATATTGTAATATATAATTCAAACGTCATACTATTGTATGCTAGCTATAAGTTTATTTTACCTAACTATCAAGTTTTGAGTAGATAATTGTAATTTTATTGAGTTTGAGATACTTAAAATTAAGTGTATTGTACGCACAATAGTTATCAATTATAATATACCATACACTGTATGCATATAATCATAATATGATAGTGATACCAAAAAAGGTATAACTTGATTGATATCTTAGAAAAAATTGTTTTAATATATTAACTTGTAATTCCCATAAGAAATTGTATGGTATCATATGAAAATAGTATATAAATTATATTATTTAATATAAATATGTATAAGTATAATACCTATATGGCGATATATTTTTATGTGCAGATAAATGAAAAATTCTACATTCAAAAATCTACAGATGATTCATTTAAACAGAAATTTTTGGAATATCTGAATGATTCCCAATGGCCAATACCATCAGTTTATTAACACTTTCGATGATTTTGTTCATATTTCCGCTAGGTATTCACATTATCGAGAAAAAATTGTTTTAGTTTTTATATCATCGTAGACTTCGCTATAAATTATGACGTGCGGTGTGTGTGTGGTCATATCATCGTCGGCGTCGGTCTATACTCTATATGACTAGCGTGAACAATTTATTAAAATATGCGTATATTATGACATATAAATTACTACCCAACACACTCGAATACTCGATATCATATTATCGACCATGATACATTATGCGAGTTTCTAGAGTTATTTTCAATCTAGACAAATGTTTATTACAATATTACGCGCAGTTGAATCCGTTATTATGTCACTTTACGAGTTCGTGAGAGTAAAAACATGATAGTAATGCGCCATTCGAATACAATTATATACATTAACGTTAACAAACGGTTTATTATCGTTCAATAAATAAAATAATAATTAAAATCGAACAGCAAATATCGTACCACAAATGCGAGATTTTCTCTTTTATATATCATATTATATTGTCGTTTACGTCACAAACTGCAGAAATATGCACACATAAAGTATATAGACGCGGCAGTATGATATCGAACATGACGAAGAAAACAAAATAATAATAATTATTTATCACGTTTGTATGGTCGTAAAGCGCGTTAGGATTAACGATTTTACTGATGGAGAGAGAGAGAGTGAGAGAGATACAAAAGACAGTATTGAGTATTGCCGACGATCGTTCGAATTTGATTAATCGTCACGCGGTATACAATAATACTAGGTATACGTTATAATACCAGCTTAGACATCGAAATGAGCGGTTTATTTATTTATTTATTTCGATTTTTTGGTCGGTTATAATTACGGGTCTCGTAACCAGATATGGGAGAGGTTTTCGATAAACGCACACCGCGTGTGTATATGTTATATAGGTATCTATACGACTATACAGTATACATACTCTCTCGTTAAGGAATACGCACTCGATATGTCTGCGTAACCTAGATATATATTATACTCGGCAAAGTCACCACGCGCATAAGATATGTGTAGTCGAAAAAAAATCCGCACACTGTTTTGTATGTGCGTCGTCGTCATCGTATGCGTATCATCGATGATAATAATTATTGTTATTAGTGCGGACGGCGCAGATCCGGTCCCGTTTATACCAAGCCCAAATCGGTCGATGTATAGGTATTATATTATTATTATACTTAAACGACGTCCGATCGGTTGCAGCAGCGGCCGTACTACGCTTATATATATAATAATATTATACGACTACATTCCGTATACGTGACGGAAGGGCACCCGTCGGAAACTGTTGCACACCAAGCGCGGCGGCAACCTCGTCGATCTCGGTCGGCCGAGAAAGTTTTTTTTTTTTGGCGATATTGATTTATATTTACTTTTTCTCCTCACCGTATACAAGAGACTCGTCTGGGTCCTGTACTTGTGATCTCGTGTGTGTTAACAATATATTATAATCACCGTATATTTCTGTGTCTGTGTGCGTGCGAGTTAACATTGTTTTTATTATTATTATTCTGTCAAGGCGATCGATACATATGGTGTACCACTGTATAACGTTTATTATAACGGTTTCGTATTCGAAACGAGTACCTATAATACAATATATATAATGAAATCGATTTTTTTTTTGCTATTTACCTCCCCTGTTTACTGCTTTATTACGTATACGATTTCTGAGAAAAATTCACAATTTTTTTTATGCACGTACTATTATTATATTATATTATATTATATTATATTATGTGCAACAACAAAAAAATCGTATAGTGCGGCGGCGTTTTAATGTGTGAATTTTTCTGGACCAGTTTTTTAAACTATAAAAGTAGATCAAACCATATAATAATAATAATAAAATATACATATATATTTATGAACGCTTTTATATAGTCGTTTATCATCTGCATATGCACCCGGTAAAGAAATATAATATTATGATATATAGATAAAAATCAAAAGAGAGAGAGAGTGTGAGAGGGATAGAGAGAATGAAATCGAAGGCGGTATTTATTGAGCGATAAAAAATGTGTCAAGTCGGATAACACGCGTAATTTTACGATTATCGTGACACGACCGATTTTATACCAATAGGTATATTATATTACGAGAGAATTGCTTTGGCTCTCTATATAAGTTTTATTATATTATACGCAAAAGTTACGTGGAAGGAGTTTATTTACAAAACTAGATTCAATTAATATTATATAAACACTAAACAGTTTATAATGACGTTTGAAAATAGTATCATTATAATCCGAAGATTAATATATTATACGTAGGTATACAATATAAAAATATTCCTGAAGAAGGACTATACTATACATTTTTTGACAAATAAAAAATAATATGAATATTACTTAATCAAAGATATCGCATTTTTATTATAATTGAGTTATAGCCGTAAAGAATGAACTTTAATTTAAATAAATTTTTTTATGTAGTTTTTAAATCGGAAAAATGTCAATAGATGTGTACGTTTCATTATATTTTGAATAAGTTTATGCTAATTTTATTTTAAATATATTGTAGAATAATTAATTAATATTTTTCAATATCTTACAAATAAATATACATATTAGTATTAGTGTAGAATTGTCGTGTTTATTTTAGTATTTTATGTTGTAGACATCATAAGATATAGCATATAGAATATAGATCTGTACACCTTTTGACATCAAATGACAAAGATTTGATATCTTATTACAGATTCTATTAGTTTTACTTATATTTTTTAAATTAATTAATTAAATTAAATATAAGGTAATTAAATTATTAGATTACATTATACATATCTTGAAAAAAAAAAAATAGTGAATAATAATGGATGTGTGCGTGGGTATGTTTTTAGGTCCTGAGGTCTTGACCCTTCTATAAATTGGACCCTACTATAAATTGCATTCTTTGATGTTTTTGAACATTATTTCTTTATACACCTCCATCGTCGAACGGTCGTCTTTATGCAATGTTAAATAATAATTTTTTACACACAACCACCGCCGCCCTTGTTACAGTCGTTGCCGTTATTAAATATTATCGGATAAAGTTTTAAAAGCTCAAGAATTTCTATAGAATAATGTATACGTATATCATAGTATATTGTGTTATATATATTATATATAAAGGTTTTTCGATAACGACGGAGACGATGAAGTTAATGGTACTCGCTTTACCAAGATCAAGATGGTTCGGCGTATGGATGTATATACTACATACACAATATACATAATAGTCCATAGTATATTATTAACGAAATATAATTAATACGATATCACAACGATAACAAAATATATTTTACAATAGCGCGTTTCTCGGTCTTTTCTCGAGACGGAAATTTTATTAAAACATCTCATAAAAATTCGAATTTGTCGACATTCCAAAATCTCAGTCTCGGCCATTCTTGTATATTGTTATATAATTACATCCCGATTATATAAAATATTAATAATAATAATGATAATATGTATGTAGATACGCGCGTTACGATAGCGCCGACATACTAATAATAATCGTCTTTATACCCTCGTCGATTTTTGACTTGAGCTGGCATAATTAAAACGCTTGGAATTCCACGTACGTCGGAATTCTGGACGTAGAAATCCGCCACCGTCGCCACCCTAGTTATTATTATAATATGTATACATTATAATCCACTCGAAGGGTGCTGTACATGTAAAATATTGTATATACACATATTATTTAATATACATAACATATCATGAACGAGGCTCGGAACTTTATACATTTACATAGGTATTTGTCAGGAAAGTGCATGTTTAAAATCTGCAGATTCGATACAAATATGTTTCGCAATCACTAGATTTTAATTTCGAAAATATTTATCGCATATTTTTTTAAAAGATAAAACATAATTTTTTATTATATATAAATTTTTTTTTTCATATAGTAGAAAGTCAATTTATAAAATTACCAGCCTTTTTCTATTTTTTTTTTTTACATACTGTGTGATAATTCAAATCATGCTAACTCAATGTTTATTTTAAAATAGTATATTTTTGGACATTAAATAAATCTTTCGCAAAATACAATTCAGGTAAAGTAATTAGCAATTAAAAAAAAAATAGATTTTTCATTCTCCGCAAAAAAGTGCTCTTCAAATGTTGTAATGGAAATTCTAAATATTTAAAGATAATATGGTATCTAAAATTCTCTATGAATTATTGAATTGGACTCCTAAAAAAACTAGGAAAAATATAGAAATAGTTAGGTACCTATAGACATAGACTATAGTAAATTATAATACTATAATGTCTATATATGTATTATATTATAAACTATATTTTTGCTGATGGACAAATGAACTTTTGGCAACAAAATATTTGTTCATTGACGAAAATTCCAAAGACGACGGGTAATTAAAAAAATAAAACGTCGGACACCACCAGCGCAGAAGCACGTCTCATGCGACGCCCACTTTTCACGACGAGAGTGGTCGAATCGATTTCCTCGGGCCCCATTAACAGAGTCGGACGATCGAATGCGTATGTACCCATATATTAATTATACCTACACATGCACTCACTAAGTCTCTCTCTCTCTCTCTCTCTCTCTCTCTCTCTCTTTCTCTCTGCGCGGTAGAGGTAAAAACAAAAAAATACTTTGGACGATTTCACGCGCACTGCTTTTCTAATATATTATATATATAGAAATATATTCTTGCGCGCGCGCCTGTTTTAATTAAATCCTGTCCGTAAAACCGTGCAGGTATAATAATAATAAACGCGTAGTCTCGGCCGTCGGACTACCGCTCGTCGCCGCCCTCGTCGACAAGAACGCGCGCCCGTGATAATAATGTAATATATTATAAACGGTAGTCAGTCGCGGAGGTAATAATAATGATACAAATATATACATACTCTAGTACGTCAACAGCGGATCTGTCCACGTGCACAATGTTTTTTGATAATGTATAAAAAAAAAAAAATAATAATAAACTATACCTATTGACTATTGCCTATTAGTAATTAGTGTTACGCCATTTCTTTATGTCGGTGATATTATATTCATTACAAATATATGCCTTCCTATGCGCATTTGCGAAATAAGTAACAATAATAGCAGCAAAATTGTTAGCGAATTTGTTGGACGATGGTTTATTATTTTGGCGTGAAAAATAGAGTATAAGTAATAATATAGAATTTAGTCTAGGTTACTTTTTATTAAATTATACGTTTAAATTGAGTATTATGTTAATGTGTTCGAAGTTTGATTCGAATCTGTTGAATCGTGCACGGCATATGATACACAACGATAAAATAAATTCATTAACGGCGTGATGAAGTATATTTATTAAAACGAAAGCTGTGTTTTTTTACTAGTTATAAACAGTGCATACAAATAAGAATACACATTTTTTAGAGAACTAATTAGCCGACCTCTATATGGTGTCTTCTGTAAAACGATTATAGACTGATGGGCTTAACTTGAACTAACAAAAAATATATGTGGAAATCAATTCCATACTAGTGGAAAAATTGGGAGTAAATTTACATTCAAAAACCAAACTAGTCATAAAAGCAGTTCATATTATAATGAAATATTATAATTTACAATAAAGTGGTTAATCAGTGAGCATTATACAACCCCGTGTCTATAAAATATGTTTTAGTAATACTGCTGATTCGGTACTCGTAAATATGTTTGAATTCAGGATAAAACTTGTTCATAGGTAAATGTAAGCACTTTTAAATTTTTTACGTTAAACTTATCTTGGGTGAGGTGATAAAAATATTCGTGTATCTATGCTAATGTAAAAAAATAAATAAATAACACTTAAATGTACGTAACTTTTATCGTACGCTGATATAATATGTGGTGTTATAATATACTTATAAATTATACATTCAGTCACACTTAACCCATAACCTAACCTAACCTAACCTAAACAGTAAGGGCTAGGGTTAAAGCATACACCGCTGTAGGCTAAAATAATATGCGTGATAAGTTTGACGTCATAAATGTTATCAATTCTTATGAAATATATTAATTAAATCCAAACAAATAAAAATGTACAATGTACCTACATACTACATACTACATATTACTTTAAAGTTCTCGATTTCGACATTTAATTACCTATAACTCAGTACTTAGATATTTATTATTTTACTATAAGTACTATCATATTACTATTATATTGTTTGTGAATACTCATAAAGTAGGTACTATGTCGATCTAAATGTAAATTATTGACAATCTGACTTTGAGTTATTAACCAATAATAATTTTAATTTTATTCTTTAACTATTTATATATTAGATTTGATAAATCGGTGTTATAAATTTATCTCTAAGTATAATTTTAACTTTATATGAACTATTTACTTTACTATAGGCTTAATATCACCGACAATTATTTAACTAAACAATACTATTTTTAAAATAATTAAAAATATCTGTATAATTGACAAAAACTGATGTAAACATATTTAACTAAAAAACATTATAAAAATACAATTTCTCATTATTTTTGTTTTTAATTCATACATAAACCTATAAATACTATATAGAGATAATACAATACAGTCTTATAATACTTATTATCTGATTATACAAAATCATATTTCAAAAATTATGATTATAGACATACAGTTATCGATAAACACAATTTCACAGTAAGACACCCCTTATGAATTATAATTATATATTATTATGATGTTGTATGGTGACCAGGCAGCGTTATAAAAACTTGACCCGTTTCGTCGTGCCTAGTACGGTACACCTATATTATATACTCATGAAGTGCAAGACGTAGTTTTCACGCCACCAATGTCGTAATTCTTAAACTATACTTCATACAATTAATTGTATACATACATATTTATGAGTTATGATGTATATAACTACGGCTGAAGTATTATAACCTACGTGGTAAATTCCAACCTCCCTGCGATCCCATTTATGATGAATGTGCAACTATATACAATTGAATTTGTTTCAAAAAATATATACTAAAATTGTTTTTGAAATAAATGCAATATGATAATTTACAAGATACTTTTTAAGTAATATAACGCTTACAACATTTTAATGCATAAAATGGATAATAATTATTAGTTATTTTTGTCAAATTATTTTTTTTTAATATAACTATTGATTCTAAATCATTTGTTCAATACACATATTAATAAAATGAATATATTTTACTTAGTACAAAGCTTATACTGGTTTGAATTTTTTATTTCAACACCTGAACATTTTAATTTTACACATGTAACAAAAACTTTTGTATTTGAAATTGTGATATTTATCTAAGTGTTCTTAAAATTTCTTAAAATCAGAATTTAAATAAATATCAAAATAAATAGTTTGATCATATGGGGTATGCATCTTTAAGTATTTACCATGCACGCATTGCTTATTAACATTGGAGCCTATATGCTATATAGTATATAGTATATAATATCTTATAAACAAAAAACTTATGTCAATTCGTACCCACATTCAGAAATAATACAGATACACAGATACATAATTATAGGTAGCAAGTAAGTGTATAAGTAAGATTTTGTTCCTCGTTAAACGGCTTTTTTCAGGCTCTTTATGGGTCAAAGCCACTATCGCGGGGGCCGGCTAGGTCACGTTTCTTCAGTGACAAGACTCTCACATATGCTGAGATATATGTGTAAACGAAAAGATAATAAAATTTATTTCTTAGGCATAAAAGATATTATAATTTTATTATTATTATTTAGTAATAATATACGATTTCGGGGCGTGGTCAAGGGATGGCGTGTTAGAGTCATTTAACGGGCGTACAAGTTACATAATATATTATATTATAATATTATATAGGCGAGCACACACGGCGGTACTACCGGAGCGCGCGAGTCGTACAAGTATAATAACAGTAATATGGTAACACGGACGAAAAAAATGTATAATATAATAATATTATAATGGGATATAAAAAAATAAATTGAAGACAGAATACTTGATTGTGTGTATATAATAATTATTGTTAAACTCGCGTATATAAATACATATATTATACACAAATATGCAAAATAAAATTTATATACGAGGAACGAGACATAATGTTGACATTACTGCACGCGCGTGCAAATAGCGAACAGGTTGATATTTATATAATATATTTTAATATAACTATATACACCTCCTATATTATTATAATGTACGATATTACATATAATATGCGAAATAAAAACTGATGTACGCGCAATAATATAATATAATAATATCATTTTCCATTTCTTGTCTCCGCTAGTTTTTGCGGCAGAGACACATATTGTATAAGTCATTTGGCGTGAGAGATATGCACGCGAGCTCATGGTGCCGATATATAATAATATATTATAATATGAAATTTATCCCGCGCAACGTGTGACGCGCTCGTGAGTTACGCGCTGCAGTTAATGTTGTGTACTGTGTACATGGGTAATAACTATAACTGGTGCATATTGCATGTATTTATATTCAAGCTATACGTGCAGATTATATACGTGTGATTGACGATTGGTAATATAATAGCACCTAACGCTGGTTTTTTGATAAGTTAAATGTTTCTAATTAGGAAGATTTTCAATGCTATCAAAACATCGCTTTTCGGACAATCACTGCAGCCTACAGATTCGAAAGAAACAACGCAATCCAAAGTGATGCTGCCTATAATAGCAGACGAAATTCAAAAGTTTGCTCGCAAACATGAGAAGAGGCAAGATCATTACATCAATTCATTGGCACTTCCAGTTATTAGATAACTCCAAGGACACCAGACGTCTTAAGCATATGAAACCATATGACATAGTTTAAGATTATATGGATTAAGGCAGGAGCTACTTCATTGGAAGTTATTCCATCAACGTGTAAAGTATAAATAATTTATATCTATAATATGTAAAATATATACGATTGTAAAACCTACTTATAAAGACTTTTGGGTCGTTTTAATATTAAAGCTCCAGGGCATTTAAATAAAAAAAAAAAAATTAGGAAAATTTACGATAATAATATGATATTTAATGAATTATCTAAGAATATATTATAGCTACTTACTAAATATTATAATATATTGTATATAGTTTTGGAAAGACGCTTTTATTTTTAGAATGTGTACCTTTTGAAGTTCAATGACCTATGTATTAATTTAATATCACATAGATACTATAGAGAAAAATATTTTTACAAACATTTGGCATTATGAGTTATTATTATAAAAACATCGAATATCGAAAAATATTTTTTTAACTATAAAATTAATTTTAAATTAAAATTTATTAAATAACATATTTTTTATAAAAAACATCAAAAATATGAATCTGGATAATGAATTTTTTTGCGATGATGAAAAATCAATATATGTAGGTTCAGCGGAATTATTGGTTGACCTCCATAATATATCTAATATACAATATAGCACAAAACGCTAATCAGTGAGATCTACATCATCTCTACAGGTATTCACGCCATTTCACGGTCTCACCATATCATTATTTACTACGATATTTCTATGAACCATTTAAAGTTTACAGCGTGTGATCATAATATATTCGTGAC